>NC_026005.2:13711252-14018433 GCF_000442705.2 Elaeis guineensis | reverse complement strand
TTTGTTGGAAATCACTCCTTGAGCCGACCCATTCTTCCGTCTTCTTCATTCCATCAAGCCAAAAGACCCCCTATCTTCTTCCTCAAACCCAAGTTCTTCCCCAAAAACTCTTCTCCCACCATCTCTCATTCTCAAAATTGCCCTCTTAGAACCAAGCTCCTCCCTTTTCTTCTTCGTCATTTGGAGCGAGTAGAGCTTGCCCTAGATTCTACTCGTCTTCTCCAAATCGGCACTCCTCCTCTCCAAAATTCTTTCCCTTCCCCTAAAAACCTTCTATCTCTCCACACATTTGATCTCCTAAGATCCTTGCTAGCTCTGGTTGTGGAAATGGCTCCGAAATGAAGCTTCCTCAAAGGAGAAAATCAGTCCGCGGTTTGAAAGAGGGTGTGCGCCGGAAAAGATAGGCAACCGAGACCTTGTCAGCTTCAATCCCTGCTCCTGCATCTGCTCCAGCTATATCTCGGTCTCCAATAAGCTCCAGTAAGATTTTCCTTTCCGATAGGAAGGTAGAGTCCGGCAAAAACATTGATTTTAGATTTTTTGAAAAGGAAGGGTTCTCTATCGGATAAAAAATTAAGGATCAAGGTTGGAAATTCTACTGCTCACTTAAAGAAAATATCTATGTGGATCTGGTTAGAAAATTTTATCTGAACTTGAGCTATGGCAATGAAACAGTAAGATCCACTGTAAAGGGTATAGAAATTAGTCTTGATCCTATGCTTTTGGGAGAAATTCTTCATTTACCCTGTGAGGGATACACAAACATGGAACTCCCAGTTAAGGAGGAGGGAATTAATGTGATTCTAGGAAGAACCTTCTCGAGAAGTCTAAACAAATTAGAGGCCAAGATCCTTTCCATTGAGATGAGGATACTACATCAAATGGTAACTAAGTTATTCTTCCCTAGAAGTGGTAGACATGATCTCCTCTCAGGCCGAGACATCTGCATTATGTATCATGTTGTTACTCAAACCCCCCTGAACCTCCCGGCATTAATGATTGAAGCTATGAGAGAGACCCTGAATAGGTCCAAGGCACATTTGCCTTTCGGCATGGCTCTCACTTTAGTATTTAGGAGGTTTGGAGTTAGCTTTGAAGGGGAGGCAGTAGCTAGACTTTCTCACTCTGACACTATCAACCGTCATACTCTGCACCGCATGGGATTTTTCAAGACTGATGGTGGTTGGTCAAAGGGTGTGGAAGAGAGAGCTGAGGGCAGAACAGAGGAGGAAGGTCCTTCATCACCTCTCCATGATCACAGGGCTGTATCTCCAGACATTCAGTTTATTTCTGACCATGAGGCTGGGCCGTCAGAGTCTATGAGGAGGCACACCTCAGTCCAGCAGTCGGATAGTAGAGCACATTCCTCAGACATCAGATTGGCTGATGATCAGATAGAGATGATATCTCAGCGCGTAGCTTCTATACTATCTAGTCAGATGGGTACTTCAGCTTCTGCTCAGGGATCGATATTTCATGATATATCTGATCAGGCACTGATCCCCCACATCTCCACTGTGTTTCAGATGATTTCTGATCAGTCAGTTCGTATCGAGCAGCTTGAGGGTTGTGTGGTGAGACTGACTGGTAGAGTATTCGACCTGCAAAGGCAAGTACTAGCTCTAGCCCATCCACAATCACATGAGGACATCACTGAGGTCTCAGACCTATCTGCGGAGGCAGTCAGACTGTGAAGAGTCTTGGAGAGTGGGTTTAATTTTCTAAGGAGAGAGATTAGAGGCTCCAGTGAGCATGCTTCCACTCAATTCACTGCACTGCTACAATTTGTTTCAAGAGCCTTAAACTTTTTGGACACTATCAGACTATCACTTGTAGCACAGTTCTTTGCTTCACAGCCTTCAGGATCCTCTCATCCCTCCACTCGTGCTGGCACCTCTACCCGTGGCAGAGGCAGACGCGGTCGAGATCGAGCTCTTGGTCGTGATCCTTCATCTCCTCACCCCATCTCTGATTCATCTGACTTTGATCCATCCAGTCACGATCTCTACTAGATCCAGAATAGTCAGTCTTTTCTTTAGTTTTTATCTAGGATATGTAATGCAATGGTATCTAGTGTTGACTGTTTGATTTTTGGATAGTCTCTATCCATGTCTTTTGTACTCTGAGTCAACACTTATGTATTAAAATATCTTTGTACTCAAAGAACTTTTGAATATATATATATATATATCCTTTATCTTTCAATAAATATCTTTGAATGTGATCAACTTGAAGATACTTTTAAATTCTGCAATACTTGAATAGCAATATCTTTTCAATGAATATATCTTTTATGATTGCTATATTAAGGGGGAGTAAAGCAATAAGCAATACAAAATAAGCAATTAAAGAAGGAAGCTAAAAAACTAAAATTGATCCCATCAAAAGGAATGAATAGAAAATTTATAACCAAAAAAGGGGAGTAGAGAATCTCAATTGATGCTGTCAAAAGGGGGAGTAGAGAATCAAGATTGATGAGTTTGAGCAAAGCAATAAGAGTAGTCAAGATTGATCATTAAGATTGAGATTGAGCAATAAGAGCAATACAGATTAAATTATAAGCAAATTTTAAATTTATAACCAGAGTTCAAATTTTTATCAAATTTCAAATCTGTCTTAAAACTGCTTATGATGCATTTCGTTCCAATACTTGGCTATGATATTTAAGTAATGCATCTTTATAAATTTGAAATTCATGTTCAATGCTTTATATATATGCTTTTGCTCAAGTATTTTGTCATCATTAAAAAGGGAGAGATTGTTGCTCCTTGAATTGATTTTGATGATTACAAAGTATTTGAGGGGATTACTAATGATCTTGGCTTGGAAAAAGACTTATTGCATTTCAGGGGCAAAATCATAATTTCATCAATACTTGATTCAGAAGCCTCAAGAACAAGAACAAAAGACGTGTAGTCTACTGAAAAAAATTTCAACATTTTTAAAAGTATATTTTGTAAAAAAATTAGATTTTTATTTTTGAGTCGACCCCATGAGTCGACTCATGGCTCAAAGGGCTGCATGGCACGCAAAATTTTTTGGCTGGCACAGTCTGTGAGTCGACCCCATGGGTCGACCCCCAGGCATGAGTCGACCCCATGAGTCGACCTCTGCTGCTTTTAGGCTAAAATTACAGACCATTATTTTCTGCTGTTTTTCACAGAGATCGACCCCATGAGTTGACCCATGAGCATGAGTCGACCCTATGAGTCGACCCCTGTGATGGAAAAGTTCCGCAACGGCTAGTTTTTCATCCATTTTATTTGCATTTAATGCTCATTTAATATGGTCTAACGGCTCTATTTCAGCCCAAATTGCTCTCCACCATTATTTGAAGATATATATAGGGACTTAAAGGAGGGAATAAAAAATATAGAGAAAAAGAGAAGGATTTTAAAGAGGATTTCAAGCATACTTTTCGGTCCTAAGCAAGAGCCCACTCAAAGCATTCAAGAAGCTTTTAATTTAAGTTCACCAACTCCTCAAGTGCTCATTCAAGTCTCCAACCATCTTGAGAAAATCGGAAAGAGCTTTCTTCTATTTGAGTAAAGTGTATTTAAAGCCTCATTCGCTCATTAAAGGAGCTTCTTTTATATTTTCGGTGCTGTTAATTGTAATACTCCTTTTGAGTTATTATTTTTATTTTGGAAGGGTTCCAAAACGTGGGAAGGTTGATCCGAACTTTGAATCGGATTGTATTGGATTAGCTTGTACCCAGAAAATAAGTGGACTAGCTTGGGATAGCTAGAGTCGGAGTTTTCGACGAGTGTATTCAGGTTGAATATAAGTTAGTGGATTGAAATTCCCAAGTAGGAGCTTGGAGAGTGGATGTAGGTGCAAGGTTGGCACCGAGCCACTATAAATCCTCTTGTTTGTGTTGTGCTTAATTGCTCTTCTTTAGAACTTCTTTATTTTCTTGCATTCTTGCATTCTACCATTAGCTTTGAATCAATTACATTCTTCTTACTAATCTTGCTATTGTAAAATAATCTTCATAAGTTGAAAGTTAAGTTTAAAATTTTTAGAAATCCAATTCACCCCCCTCTTGGGTTGCATAGCTGGGCAACATTGTATCTATAAGGATGCTAATAATGCAGTAGATTGAATGATATTTTATATATCCAACTATACTGAAATTATTTTATAGGATTCTACTACCATCTCAATTTTTAAATATTTTATTTTTTGACTTTCATGGATGTATTAGTACTAAAATAGTATATTTTTCCTTTCCAACTTATCAAAAAGATTAAAATAGTTTCTCTATCATATAATAAATTAATCTCCAGTAAAACTCTCAACATGTTATTTGACATAAGCAAGACTTGATTCTTAGGATTTGACCACGGTAGTCCACTAGCTAAGTATTTTTTTCCCTTTTTCTGTTTAAGAGAAATGGCAGCGACAAAATAAGTAAAAAGAGAAGAACATGAGCGATGTCATATATTAAATTTCCCTAGCAGCCACATGGCATGCAGAGATTGATTAGTTACAATACCGATGTGGCAAGCCAACATAAGTTGTATTTTATAAAGTTTCTACTTGCAACACTCTTTGTTCCCCTAATTTTCATAGCAATAGGAGGCCGAAGCGTAGAAAGAACAATGATTGGTGATGCAAAGAGAAATGTATGGCATGCCACCAGCCAAAGACCAGAAATTCAACAAAATGTTGGGTTTATATTGTCTTGAAACTTCAAGAATTTTGTGATTATAAATTACCATCTACTCTTATAAAATCTGAGAAATCAACAAAGATAACGAGAAAGATAAAGATAAGAACAAAGATAATGCAAGATTTGAAATAGAGTACCATCAAATGAAGAGTTTCATTGATCTTTTTGATGCCTTTATCATACCGTTATATTTATTTAAATTAGATTAAAATATAGTTACACCCCACTAATCTACTCCTGCATAACCATTTTATCTTTTAAAATGGTCTCTAGTGTTAATTTTGTTTTCTCTGAAACCTCCATATAGCTCATTGATTAATTGAATCCAAATTATTTATGGTGCAATTTCATGGTACAAACAATATCCCCCACATCTTATAACTTGACAGCCAAGATGGTTATAAGATATATCCATGGCTTCACCTCCATCATCCATTGTTCTCGGCCTCATTTAACTAATGAATATCCTTTTGAAATCTTGACCATAAATGCAAATCCTTCGTTTCCAAAATACTGAGTGTTTTTCATACGTGTTCACTTTTATTTGGTAGCTTCTGTTGAATAGACGTTTCAAAGAGTTGCCATATTTACAAACCTCTTCTTCGTTCTTCTTTATCAATCCTTATGTTTTAGTTTCAAGCTTCTCCCATGGCATTTTCGTCTCTCTATTTGGTCAAGTGATACAAAAAGCATAAAAGAGAGCTCAAGGTTTCTGATATCTGACTTCTATTAATCCCAAGGTACTAATATCTAAATCTTCTTGCTTTACGATCTTGGGTCCTATCTTCGAATCCTCTATCCCTTCATCTTTTTCTTCCATCTTTCTAATCTATTACAAAGAGGCCTTTCTTTATCAACAATCTACCTTTAAGACTAGTGTTAGGAGGATACCAACCCTCATAGATCCTGGCCTACTTTTTCTTCCTCTTGAGACCGTCGGGTCCACCAGATCTCTTCTTTTAAAGGTGTCGATTAGGAACACAATGGCTTTTCAAATCTTATAAAATTTTTCACCTTTCAAATGGTAGAAAATCGATCCCTATTGCTAGCCACCTTATGTTTTTGATCCTTTTCTACGAATACCTTTCACTTCAATCATGCTATGTCTACCCCTAATCTCCTTGACCTAGAATTTTTAATTGACCTTCAGTCGACGGGCAAAATTTTTTTGGCAATATCTGATATCTTCATTTTGGACAATAATTTCAACCTATATTGAGGTAAAATGGCTAGCTATCTTTCTTACATTGACTTTCATAGTATCCTAAATGGTCTTTTGACACATCAAAAATTAGTAGCTTTTTACTTTGTTTGTATTTGTAAATTTCTTTTTTATTGCAAGTTCGCCAAAGTGGTAAAAGCTATCTTAAACTTACCACTGGTGGAAAATCGTCCAATTTATCTTTTATCCCTTCTTTTTGGTTCTTTATTCAGAGGACTAAAGAAATTCTTTTCGGACTCCACTTGCTGTGGGGGCCCATTTTGATTACTTCAAGTTTAGCTCTATGCCTATTTTTCTGAATTTCGGCCTGCAGCTGTCTCTCTATCTTCTATATCCATTGGACTTGAGCTAGCTCACTCAGGAGGTCCCTTTTGATCTTTCTCTGAATATTTTTACAAATTCTATGAAGGACCTTCCTAATGCAAGGACTCTTTCTTTTTTCCTTTCATGTATATTCCTCGTCCTTCATAGCTTCTCTTACCTTCATCCACCACCTCTGAGAATGAAATGAAGTTTGTTGATTTATTTGGTTGTCCTTCCTCTTTCCTAGAGATTTATATGTTGGTTGGGAACAATAAATGTTCAATGGAGCAATTCTCTCTCAGCTTAGTAGCTCATCAATTTGGTCTAGCCCAGACTATACCATGCCCCTTCTTATTTTTTTTGAACCATGACTTTTTTGATTGAATTTTTTATTACCGATCCTTCCATCATGGAATTAGCTGATTATATTTACAATCAAATCCTATGTTGCTTTAGAATTCTATCCTTTCAATCTCAAACCAACTACTGCTAAAGACTTCCTAACATAGTGGGCGACCCATTTGATGGGAATCAGTTTCAAGTGCCTTGAGTCAGATTACTTGAGCTAGAGCTTTCCTACCAGCTGAGATTTGAGGTAAAGCATTCACAACTCATCTAGTTCAACCTCAGGGAATTGAGACGGACCTCGACCCCTACCTGGTGCACCATTGTTGCAGACAAGGGCTCGGCTCGTTACGTGAGGTATTATCCACTTTGACCTATGGGCCTCATGGTTTTACCCTTTGAAAAGTGCCTCACGTGAAAATTTTTTCCTCTCCATAAGTGCGAATCCCCTTTGACTCACAATCGATATTGGACTATTGGTACCCTCCACATTATTAGAACCACAACACCCTCCAACATGAGCAAGGTTTTTAAATCTTGATATTAATTTTCTTGATGGCAAGATTGAGATTAATGAAAATAATGATTTATCTCAATTGATATAGTAAATAAAAAAATTAGAAAAAATCAACATTTTTCAAAACCTCGACTAATATTTTCAAATTAACATATGAAAATCTTGACCAATATAGTAAATCCATTATTAGTAACTATACTTGGATATTAGTTTGGAGATTTGTTAGATGAGAAAGCTTATTTAAAGAAGTAAGAAGAATTGAAATATATCTGCCCATATACATGTAAGTATCACATTGGCTAATATGTGAAATTTTATTATTTATATTACTCAAGATATCATGGCTGAGATTTTATATATTATCATAACAAAGACTTAGGGTGCGCAAAAAAATCAAAATAGACTGACGTTTGGATATGAGTCTATTTTAGTTTTTTATAAAATTAAAATATTTTGCCTTGGAAAGGCATCATAACAAGAGCTCGCTAATGGGGTTATATCTTTTCTTTTGATTTAATAGGTTCAGTGCTTTACGTGTTGACGAGGTGATGGCAAAATCTTGATAGCAAAGTGTTAAATTTTAGGGCAGATCGCTGGATCTAATAGCAGGGTATGATGCCAGAAACAGAGCTTAGCCCCATGATCATTTGGCCGGCTTGAGCCTACTTCCAACAGTAGTTGCTCACGATTAACTCATTCCTTTCACAACTTTAATTATAATTAATTCAATAAGATGTGACACATCTTAATCATTCATTTTGTGATAATCTAATATTTTAAAACCTATTTACCACCATGGTGGTAGCCCGATAGAACGGGCTTTTGTATTCCAACCAAATGATCCAAGTTCGAGTCAAGGTGGATGCCGTGGCTTTGATTAAATGCATGCTGGGGTAATAATGAACACAAGCGAGTTATTTTTTGTAAAAATTCAATTCTTTTTTTTTTTGAGAAATACAAATCTCATGCAATTTCTGTATGCTCTCGAGTAATATAATTTTATTAGAAGCCATCACCTTCATACCTTCCCATGTTCAACTTGATCATAGTGCACAATATTTCTGTACCCCCCACATCTTATAACTTGACAGCCAAGGTGGTTATAAGATATATCCATGGCTTCACCTCCATCATCTATTGTTCTCGATCTCATTTAATTAATGAATATCCTTTTGAAATCTTGACCATAAATGCAAATCCTTCATTTCCAAAATACCGGGTGTTCTTCACATGTATTCACTTTTATTTGGTACCTTCTATTGAATAGATATTTCAAAGAGTTGCCGTATTTACAAATCTTTTCTTCATTCTTCCTTACCAATCTTTATGTCTTTGTTTCAAGCTTCTCCCATGGCATTTTCATCTCTCAATTTGGTCGAGCGATACAAGAAGTATAAAAGAGAGCTCGAGGTTTCTGGTATCTTACTTCTATTAATCCCAAGATACTTATATCTAAATCTTCTTGCTTTACAATCTTGGGTCCCATCTTCGAATCCTCTATCCCTTCATCTTTTACTTCCATCTTTCTAATCCATTATAAAGAGGCTTTTTTTTATCAACAATCTACTTTCAAAACTAGTGTTGGGAGGATACCAACCCTCATAGATCTTGGCCTACTTTTTCTTCCTCTTAAGACCACCGAGTCCATTAGATCTCTTCTTTTAAAGGTGTGGATTAGGAACACAATGGCTTTTCAAATCTTATAAAATTTTTTATCTTTCAGATGGTAGAAAATCGATCCCTATTGCTAGCCGCCTTATGTTTTTGATCCTCTTCTATGAATACCTTTCACTTCAATCAGGGTATGTCTACCCCTAATCTCCTTGACTTAGGATTTTTAATTGACCTTTGGTCGACGGACAAATTTTTTTGGCAATATCTGATATCTTCATTCTGGACAATAATTTCAACCTATATTGAGGTAAAACAGCCAGCTATTTCTCTTACATTGACTTTCATAGTATTTGAAATGGTCCTTTGACACATAAAAAATTAGTGGCTTTTTACTTTGTTTGTATTTGTAAATTTTTTTTTTGTTGCAAGTTTGTCAAAGTGGTAAAAGCTATCTAAAACTTACCACAGTACTCGTGGAAAATCGTCCGATTTATCTTTTACCCCTTCTTTTAGGTTCTTTATTCAAAGGACTAAAGAAATTCTCTTCGGACTCCACTTATTGTGATGGCCAATTTTGGTTACTTCAAGTTTGGCTCAATGCCTATTTTTTTGAATTTCGACCTACAGTCGTCTCTCTATCTTTCATATCCATTGGACTTGAGCTAGCCCACTCAGAAGGTTCCTTTTTATCTTTCTCTGAATATTTCTACAAATTCTATGAAGGACCTTCCTAATGCAAGGACTCTTTCTTTCTTTCTTTCTTGCATGTTCCTCGCCCTTCATGGCTTCTCTTACCTTCATCCACTGCCTTTGAGAATGAAATGAAGTGTGCTGATTTATCTGGTTGTCCTTCCTCTTCCCTAGAGATTTATATGTTGGTTGGGAACAATAAATGTTCAATGGAGCAATTCTCTCTCAGCTTAGTAGCTCGTCAATTCGGTCTAGCCCAAACTATACCATGCCCCTTCTTATTTTCTCTGAACCATGACTTTTTTGATTGAATTTTTTATTACCGATCTTTCCGCCATGGAATTAGCTGATTATATTTACAATCAAATCCTTTGTTGCTTTAGAATTCTATCCTTTCAATCTCAAACCAACTACTGCTGAAGACTTCCTAACATAATGGGCGACCCATTTGATAGAAATTAGTTTCAAGTGCCTTGAGTCAGATTACTTGAAGTAGAGCTTTCCTACCAGCTGAGATTTAATTTTTTGTGCAGGATGCAAGTAGAGCTTCATCAGCATTCCCTTTGGACAAAGATACTCTCATGGAGTTTTGCAAATCCATCAAAAAATATAAAAAATTTTATGGAGTCAAGTATGCTAGATGGAAAGGTCGCACCAATATACTACGTAGGAAAGAGATTGAAAACTGAATGTTAGAAGACTTTAAACATAAATTTCAATACTAGTTTGGAACGTACTTAGAAATGTCTTAGATAGATGTCTAGATTGGTCCTCTTGTTATAAATAATTCTATCGGTGGTTGGATAAACATCGGCCTCCCGAATCTTCAGCCAAATTTAGACTAGCTGATCATATTGCACCCATTGAATCTACTAAAAAATGGAAGGGTTACTTGGTTTGGTTTATACTGTTCAGATATTGAGTGGCCGGCATACCAAAAGAGAATTGCAATTGATTCCTCTTACAAAGACAAAATTAATATTTTCATCTTTTACTTTTTACCATTTTTCACTAACTTGGTTTTCTTCTTAAGATTTCTTAGAAGCTCTTTCTGTTGAAGAACCTGAGTCCAAGCCTAAAATTGAACCGTTCTTAGCTCCGCCTAAGCCTAAAAGACATAAATCTTTAGCTCATCGTCCTTTTCCCGATTTGGCCATTGGTCTTCATCTTTGGCAAAGAAAAATCAAGAATCCATCATCCATACAAGTTGATCTGGATTCCAAAAAAGAAGAAAGTAAACAATCTCCATCTCATAGTACTGCTTCGACCACTTCATTATCGCTGCCACCTTCAAAAGTTTCTATTGTAAGTTATGGTGTCACTACAATATTCCAACTCCAACCATATGCTCGATGTCTCTTCCCATAGAATCTACAGCCCTGACGATACTACGTGTAAGTTTATCTTATTTATGTTAGTACTTTTTTTATTTGACATACTAAGTCTTTTTATAGAATATTTCACAATCACAGCAACCTCCATTGGCAACCTTGGTATGGGTGAAAGCTAAACTGGCGGCGTCTTCAACTTCTTCAGCCTCTTCTGGACCATCTCAAAGTGACGTTTAGGCCAAAGTTGTTTAGGCTCGTCACACACCGATCAGGCTTGCCGATTTATCTTTAGATGATCTTGTATCTTCCTCTATGCTATTGGATGCCCAAAAAGCTTTGGATGTCCTACTGAAGAAGAAATCTTTCTGACTCTTGGCAATAGATTTGAGTTAAAAATGAGAAGAAATAGTAGAGAGAAAGCGAGGAAGAGTAGAGAGAGAATAATATGAGAATAATATTACAGATTGTTCCCCCATTTAGAGTTAAAGACATCTGAATTTTGTCTTTTGAAGCATGAGTCTGGTTGAATGCGTATTGGTTAAAAGAACCAACCAACCTCCATTGGCAACCTTGGTATGGGTGAAAGCTAAACTGGCGGCGTCTTCAACTTCTTCAGCCTCTTCTGGACCATCTCAAAGTGACGTTTAGGCCAAAGTTGTTTAGGCTCGTCACACACCGATCAGGCTTGCCGATTTATCTTTAGATGATCTTGTATCTTCCTCTATGCTATTGGATGCCCAAAAAGCTTTGGATGTCCTACTGAAGAAGAAATCTTTCTAACTCTTGGCAATAGATTTGAGTTAAAAATGAGAAGAAATAGTAGAGAGAAAGCGAGGGAGAGTAGAGAGAGAATAATATGAGAATAATATTACAGTTTGTTCCCCCATTTAGAGTTAAAGACATCTGAATTTTGTCTTTTGAAGCATGAGTCTGGCTGAATGAGTATTGGTTAAAAGAACCAACCATGGAAAATTCATAATCCATGCTCGACTATGGTCTCTTACAAGTCTCTGGCAGATGGTTCTCTCTTGAATGCAGCATTGCCTGCATGATACAATACTTCATCTTCTTCATCGAATTGTTTTTTTTTTTTTAAATATTTAGATGAGGGAGCCTTCCAGTCACAACAAGCATGCTTTATTTCATTCTTTCCCTAATCAATAGATTGGAAGAGTTATTGTGTTTTTAGTGTTTTTCATGCACTGTCTGCCTGCACTGGGATATGGTTGTTATTTTTATGTGTTTTTAATGTTTTTCTAGTCAAAATCATTTCTATTTTACTATTAAATTGAAACTTCCTTGGCACCTTTAAGGCGGGGCTCCAATTTGTGCCACTCTAATTTTTCAATTCCCAAAGTACCCTTTCATGTGCCGCACATTTTCCTACATCTCATAAAGCTAGGGGGTTCAAATCCAATCTCAAACATTTCTTATTTATTTCAAAACATGGGAATCACACACACACACACACACACACACACACACATATATATATATATACAGAGAGAGAGAGAGAGAGCTAGGCTAGATCATATCGATTGAATTTGGACTCAAATCCTGTTAGGTCAAAATTCTATAATAGGAGTCCTCCATCAATTATTCAAGTTGTTGAATATGATCTACTATCTTAAAATTACTTGCACAAAAAAAAAAATATAATTTGGAGACTCCTGACTTATGCATCAAGTAATCAACAATTGGATAACCTAAATAAAATTAAATTAGATATATTTGTTAACTACTTGATGTACAGGTTAGGGGTCCTTAAATCATATAATTTTTTGTGTACAAGCAGTTTTGAGAAAGTAAATCAAATCTAGCAACTTGGATCATTGATGTAGGATTTTTATTATTCAATTTTGATCTGATCGAATCTGAGTCCAAATTCAATCGACGTTATTCAAATCTACCTCTATATTATATATATATATATATATATATATATATATATATATATATAATATAAAAAATTTTAGTTTATTATTTCATAATTCACATCGATGCCCTTTTGACTCCATGGCTTTCTCCACTTCTTAGAGTTAGACCAAATTCATAATGGGCAACACTAAAAGCTAAACCTAGTAGTGAGGAAAAACAAAGGTAAGAAAGAAAGAAAATAAAAACATTAAGGTTCTATTTGGTAGCTGGCAATTTATCCAAATTGTCAGCAATTTAAAGTGGACCCATCAAATTACTGTTTTTGGTATGCTTTATGGATGGTAAGCTATATTGCATCTCAAAAGACAATCTGAATCGCCTTAAGAGGGGCGGCTATCCAAATTATCACTTTTTTGATAATGTTGCAAAAAAATTTTAGACAAAATTATCCCTCAATAAAATTATAAAACCTACCTAACCCTCCCCTTCCCCCTCTACCCCCCTTGCATGTGGGCTTCGCATGGTGGGGCCCCACCCCAACCCTCCCCTCTCCCCCCCTCGCATGTGGGCTTCCCACGATGGGACCACATGCGAATCCGATGGGTGCTTGAGCATGCCGGTCACGCCGTTGTGTGGGTGGAGGAGATGAGGTTGAAGGTGGAGGGACGACCAGTCAGTCACCATCAGCAACACCACCCCCAGTGCATCCTTCACCCCCTTCTCCACTAGCTTATCCCCCCTCTTCACCCCGAATTCCCCCTTCTCCCTCTCTATGACCAGATAGAAGCTGACCTCCACTACCACCTCCATTCTCTCCCAGTCTGCCACAATCAGCACCACCTCCTCCATCCCCCACTTCCTGCTTGCCCTCCACGATAGCACCCTCTCGTCTCCGAACTCCACTGCCACCCCTCCTCCCTCCCCTACCACTGCCACCTCTATCCTCCCTTGGTCTGCCACAACCAGCACCGCCTCCTCCATCCACCACTTCCTGCTCGCCCTCTATGGTAGCACCCTCTCATCCCTGAACTCGACCATTAGCCCTCCCCCCTCCCCCATTGCTGCCACCACCCTCAGCTCCCCCTTCATCTTGCACCAACCTAGCACTGCCATCACCCTCTCAGCCCCCTCCTCTGCCTGGCACATCGGCAGCAGCACCACCGATGTTGCCTCCGCCACCTCCCCATACATCAGTCGCACCATCGGCACCATCACCCTTTCTGCCCCTTTTCCTCCCTCGATTCCTTCTCGCCCTCCGCTCACCGTCTTCTCCATCTCCTCCTCGATCCTTTTCTTGGTCCCCTCTGACTTTGCCACTTCCATTGCTCGCTCAAGAGCCACGATCCGATTGCCAGTCGAGAGCACCTCCCTACTGAGATGGAAGTGGGTGTAAGCTTAATTTTATGGTATATTTAATTCTACAATTGATGTGCATATTATGGTACAGTCTATATAAATACGTTAAAAGAGAAGCCAATGCTCACCCGAAGCGACAAACGTCACAAATCCATTACACCACGTGTCCATAATATGGAATGCCATGTGTTCTGCATCTAATGGTGCAGGCAACTCGCTTTGTGGCTGGACTGTTTACATAAAAAAATAATAAACAAAAAATATGATGGATCTACTGGTGGATTGAATTCACATTGCGGTTGGACTGCTACCATTTAAAAAAATAATTAAAAAAGAGTGTGGTGATTTTACATCAGTTTACCTGGCATTAAAAAAAATGTGCTTTGCTTGTGTTTCCTTGACAACTGAGCCTTCCATGGACATTAATTGCAGGATGGGACTTGATTTGAATAGAATAATTCCCAGATAGTCTTTTCTGACTGATTCAGGAGGAATGATGGCCTGGGAATATTGGATAAGATTTGGACAGGAGCTCAGCCTGCTGGCACCTCTGATCGATAGAAAGGACTGCTCGATCAGAGAAGCAGAAGATACGATACGATGGAGGACAGTTGATGAAGGAGGATGGGGTTATAAATATCTCTCTTTCGGTATTGGGTAGCATGCGTGGGTGGAAGGCAGAATTTTCAGATGAGTTCTTTCACTATGGGTGAAATTTTTTGTGCATTATTTTCTTTGCTTTGAACTCATCAGACTGTATGGGTGGTTGCTGTAGGTGTGCTGCAGCCATCCCTTCCCCAACTTCATCATCTGAGAAAGGGGGAGGATCGGTCCAGATCAAGGTGTGGTCCATTAGCCCTTTCGCCATCAGAGCTACGGGAAGTTGCTGCATCCTTTGATAGCCTTCCTCTCCTATGCTGCATCATGTGGGAGATAGGATTATTATGATCAACGTGGATGTGGGACCACTATTGATCGTGATCTATAAAGGTTGCTGCATGCAGTAGCCTCCAATTTCTGAAGATCACCAAGGATGGTGCTTTAGCAGGCATCCATGGTGATGTTGAGGAAAGGGGAGAGAGAGAGAGGATAGCAGGGGTCGGGATGGTTGCTGAACTTCAGCCCCTAGTCCCTTAGTTGTTTTTTTCTTTTTTGGCTTTTGGGTTTCAATCTGAAGGAATTAGTTTAAGATCTTGGGTTTGGGTAGATTGGTTCGAATTTTATTAATTGAGCTAATGGGTTCGGTCTGAAGGATCTGATCGAGTTAACGGGCCAAGATTGGGGACCCATTTTTTTGCATGGACAACTTAAGGGACTTGGGCTATCGAGTGATGGGTTATTGGATATAGGAATGGGTGAATCTGGGGTAGAATTTTGATTTTCCCCCCTAAATTGGGTGAGTCAGGGTGGTTGGGTTTGGTCTAGGTTTCACTACAATAAAATAAGATATTAGCGACGAAAAAATTTCATCGCTAATAATCAATTTTTTATTGCTAATAGTTATTAGCGACGAAGTTTTCATCGCTAATATTTAATCATAAATAATACTGTCGTTGATAATTTTTTACGATAAAAATTTTTTTTTATCACAAATAATCAATATTACCGACAAAAAATTTTCGTCGTTAAAAGAAATTATTTTTTGAAAAAATTTTTATGATGAAAAATTTTAGTCATAAAAAAAGATAATTTATGATGAAATTAATTATTTGTGATAAATTTTATTCATCACTATTAATTTAATTAAAAATTTTTATAAAAATTAAATTTAAAAAGGTATTAGCGATATAAATTTTTCATCATAAATATCATAATTTTTAACATAAATTTTTATCATTAATAAATATTAATTAATAGTAATAAAAATATTTTCATCGCTATTAATTTTAAAAAAAATTATAAAAATTAAATTTAAAAAATTTTAGCGACGTAAATTTTTCATTACAAATATGGTTATTTGTGATAAAATTTTTTTTGTTAGTATTAATTTAATTAAAAATTTTTATAAAAATTAAATTTAAAAAATATTAACGGCATAAATTTTTCATTACAAATATCATTATTTATGATGAAAATATTTTCATCACTATTAATTTAATTAAAAATTTTTATAAAAATTAAATTTAAAAAATATTAGTGACGTAAATTTTACATCGCAAATATTTTAATTTCTGATGTAAATTTTCATCAGTAATAAATTATTAATTATTAGTGATAAAAATATTTTTATCATTATTAATTTAATATAAAACTTTAATATTTTTAAATTTTTTAAAAAAAATTATTTACGATCAATTTTTCATTGCTAATATGTTTTTTGGTGACCAATATTTCGATGGGAATAATTCCATTGCTAATAATTTTTAAATATTTTTTTAAAAATAATTTATAAATATATATATTTAATTTATATTTATAATATTTTTTATAAATTAAAAATTAAAAATAAAAATAAAAATTTATATACTAAATTTATAAATAAATTTTATCATTTTATTTTATTAAATTAAAATTATAAGAGGTCTAAAATGAAAATAAAAAGCTACACAAATAGACCATCAAGTGTCGGCATCTGTAGAAGGAGAACGAGCTGGGGAAGGAGAGTGCTCGGATCAGCCTGCTGCTGCCTCATCAGCTGTATCATCTGCTCTATTTGTGCCATCCACTCCATCATCTGGATCTAAAATCACTGGTACCCATCGATACATGCAGTCAACTCATCAACTCGCTGCTCAGTCTGCCTCTGCATCTCCACTAACCGAGCATCGTAGGCAGCATGGATGTTAGCCCTGGACGAGCATGAGCATGAGAAAGCATTAATCCCATACCCTAGACCTTTAACATAATAGGATCTCGTACCAAGCATCTGATCACAGATCTCGTCATCTATGGGTGCGGTCGATCCCTCAGGGATAGGTTGGGATCTGATGTCTATCATACGGTCTTGAAAATTAAAATTATAGCTATTTTAATTTCATACTGAAAATCAAACTGTGAATGAAAAAATAATTGAAAAAACTTACAAAGAGCTCCTGGTTCTCCATCGTCTACTCTCTTGACCGTCGCTGGTGGGTCCACTGGTAGATATCGATCCTACCAAGAAGCTCGTCACTCTCAGCATCTCTCTATAATTTAAAAATAGTTAATTAAAAAAATTTTAAATAGCTAGAGAATTATATACTAATTAGAAATTACTTACCATCTGCTCCATGTGACGAGCGAATGACCTCGAATCCTTACAATGCGGTACGGTATGTCTAGTCTGATTCACGACGTTCTGGACACATCTTCTCTGTACAGTTAGCAGTCAAATTAATAAGTAATAAACTGAATTTAAAAATAAATGATTCAATCATTAAACTCTAAAAAAAAAATTTAGATGTATAACCTGATATGCTGGATCCTCGTAATGCTAGCATATAACAGTCCAATCATCCATAGTGATGCTGTCATAGAGCCGCTGCCACATTGCCTCCACCCCATGATCCTACATCACATGGTACCAATGCTGATGGATGTGATGGCGGTACTTTTTGAAATGCAAAGATAAATGAGCATCCACAGCTCGCCGCACGTGATCCTCTTCAAAATTAATAATATCAAATACACCCTACCAATAACAAATATTAGAAGAATATCATGCTAATTAAATATTCACAGTATAATTTATTTTATCTATAATAGAGTGTAGAAAATCTCTCTCTGAGCTGGTACAATGTGACGCCAATTGAAAAGCATCACGGGGGCATAGCTACGACATATGATGTCCAGCTCGGTTTGCCACGGCTCGCACTACCCCCTAATGGATCTGGTATAGCCAGGTGGTATCTCAATACGGAGATATTATCTCGAGTGCTCGTATCTCCAATGTAGAGCGAGATTCTTCGATGGACCTCACCCTCACCTCACTACTGCTGGAGACTGGTCTGAAACAACAATAAACAAATCATTAATATGATAGCTATCCAAATAAAAAAATCAAATTTTATTATATAAAAAATATAATAATACCATCGGACCCACCTCACTCGGACCCGTCTCACTGGGACCTGCCAGTGCAGGACCCTCTGATGATAGAGCTGGTGCAGCAGTGGAAATCGGTGAAGGCACCTCAGCCTCTAGGGTAGACTGTGAATGCGAACATCATCGTCTGTCTCCTGATGCCATTCCTGCAAGTCTTGACATATAAATGAATATAATATTAAATAATAATAATAATAAATAAATTATATTTTAATGAATAGAATTATATCGCATATCATTATTGCAAGAGAAGATTGAACAAAGAATATAATCTACTCATCAATATTTGTATCTTCCTCGATGTATAGAGTCTCCTTCGAATCACAATAATCGACACATGTATAAACCTAATCCCGAGGATCCGATAATTTTTTTTTAAAATATTTTTTATCTAAAAATAATAAATAATTTTTTTAAAAAATATTTTTATCTAAAAATATTTTTTTTAAATATTTATTCTTCTAAACGAGCTTCGGACTCGACCTCCCATGGCCCCCGCTCCTACGGCGTCGGTGCCATCACACACCCCGCGCCGTTCGAACTTGGCCCCCATGACCTTCACTCCCGTGGTGCTGCCACCGTCACCCACCCCTTGTGAGTCACCCCCCACGACGCCGTCGCCCTCTCCAACCCCCCGCGACATGAATTCCAATTCGGATCCTGATCAGATCCCGATCAAGATCCCAATCTGAATCGGGATCTCGACCTGGATCCCGATCTTGATCCAATTCGGATCATGATCTAGATTTAATTTTTATTAATCAAATAATAAAATATTTGATTAATATTTTATTTTTTTAATTTTTTTTAATTTTTTTTAATTTTTTAATATTTTAATTTTTAATATTTTTTTTCTTTTTCCTCCTCCTTTCTCTCTTCCCTTCCTCTCTCTCCGCTATCACCCACCCCTCCCTGACCGACCACCTCCCTGCCGTCACCCATTCTGCAGCCTCATGGCACCATCGTGTCACGATCGAGCCCATCCCCGTCCCATTTCACCCCCGACCACCCCCCGACCCTGTCTCCATCGGTCGACCCCATCCCCGGCCCCATGGCACCGCCGGCCACCCACGGCCACCTCCCCACCCTCGTCTCACCCTCGGTCACTCCCAGACCCCATCCCCACCCTCGTTTCACCCCTGACCGCACCCTGATTCCGTCTCCACCGGCCGACCCCCTCCCCGGCCCCATGGAGCCGCCTGCCGCCCACGGCCACCTCCCCGCCCCTGTCTTGCCCCCCAAACCCATCCCCACCCCTGTTTCTCCCTCGGTCGCCCCCCGACCCCATCTCTGCCGGCCGACCCCCTCCCCGGCCTCATCGCACCGCTAGCTGCTCACGGTCCCCCTGTAACCCGCTTCGCCCCCTAGTGGCCAAATCAACACAAAAAAAAAGAGTTGGAAGAACCTTACCTCTGGTGGACGGCAATGGCAACGGCGGTGTGGCAATGGCACGGATGGTGGACGGTGATGGCGATGGTGGAGACGGGCTCGCCGGCAGGAAGAGGGGAGAGCACGGAGAGGGAGAGGGAGAGAGGAGAGGGGAGAGGGGAGAGCTCAGGGAGAGCACGGAGAGGGAGAGGGGAGAGGGAGACAGGAGAGGAGAGAGAGGAGAAGGGATGGAGGAATAGGGCTTCGTGCGAAGGGATGTCTAGCTGACGGGCATTGAATATAGAACTATTAGCGACGAAAATTTTCGTCACTAATAATATTATTAGCGATAAAAAAATATTTTCATCGCTAATAATTTTCGTTAAAAAAAATTCTCTGCTAAAAAAAAATTTTTGTCAAAAAAAAATTATTTATGGTGAAAATAAAATTTCATCATTAATAATATTATTAGCAATAAAAATTTGATTTTCATCGTCAATAATTTCCATCAAAAAAAATTTTTCTACTAAAAAATTTTTTCAATCCAAAAAAACTTTATTAGCAATAAAATAAAAAATTTCATCGTTAATAAGTCTATTTGCAACAGACATTTAGAATTCATCACCAATAATTTCTGTCAATAATTTCTGTCAAAAAAAAATATTTATAAGGAAAAGAAATTTAGTCATTAATACGATTATTAGCAACAAAAATTTAGTTTCATCACCAATAATTTTTGCCAAAAAATTTTTTTTTCACAAAAAAATTTTCTCTCTAAAAAATTTTGCAAAAAAAATTATTGGCGATGAAAATATAAAATTTCATCGTTAATAAGCTTATTAGCAACGTAAATTCAATTTTCATCGTCAATAATTAATTTCTTCACTATTTTTTTTTCAAAATTTAAAGACTATTTACGATGAAAATTCATTTTACGTCACTAATAATTAAATATTTCTTTAATAATAATTTCATAAAAGATTAATTTTAGATTTTTCTCAGCAAGAAAATTTTCCATCCAAAAAATTTAACAACAAAAAATGATGTTAAAAAAATATTCATGATGAAAAATAAAATTAATTTTTTTAATATAAAATATTTTTGGTCTAAAAAATTTTTTCAAAATAATTTCATCAAAAAAATTAATTTTTTATTAATCAAAAAATTTATATAAATAGTTAATTTATGATTTTTTTTAAAAAAATTATGTACATAAAGAATATAATTTCAATGAAAAGTTTAATTTATGTCGCTAATAATTATTATAAGAACAGCTCTTCGACTTCCGCAATGGAATGAGTACTATGGGAGATCGATAGCTTTGATATCTTCAATTTTAAGAAGCTCGTCTTCTTCTTGGAGTCCTCATTCTGGATCGGAGTACGAGAATATTTTAGAATTGTATGAGCATCAAAGATCTAGCGATTAACCAGAATCAAAGTAGTTCTGTAGATAGTGCAAGTTGTATTATAATGTACAAGCTCATATTTATACTTTGTATTGCTAAGAAGATGAGTGCTCGTATTGTTTGTCTTCTCATGATTGAAACTCCTACATAGATATATTTGAACATCGATCGATGCGGAAAGCGATCGTGGAGGCTCCTTTCATGCAGCTTAAGGTAGACACTCCATCAGGAAGATTCATTGATATCACTAGTAACAGTGATAGCGATGAACAGATGAATTTTACGTCGCAAATAAACGCTTAGCTCATTTTATTCAAAAAGATCTATTCAATCTAATTCACGAATATCATCCACTTTCATATAATTTTTTTATATAAAAAGTTTGGTCTAGATCATAACTCACATCTACTTTTTTATCATGTTAAAGGACAAAAGATATATACAGCTGCTATAAGAAATAGATGTAGTTGCCTTACACAAAATCAAAAATTTAAATTTTATGATTTTTTTAAAACTTTAATTTTTTTACATATTTACGATGAAAATATTTTCATCGTAAATAAAAATATTTATAATAAAAATAAAATTTTTATTGTAAAAATATTATTTACGATGAAAAATTTTATCGTAAATAATAATTTTTGATTTTTTTTTAATTTTTTGATTTTTAAGTATTTACGATGAAAATATTTTCATTATGAATAATCTAGTATTTATGATAGAAATAAAAGTTTCATCATAAATACTTGATTATTTATAATGAAAAATTTTCATCACAAATAATAAGCAACTTTTAATTTTTTTTAAATTATTAATTTTTTTAAATATTGATGATGAAAATATTTTCATCGTAAATAATCGAGTATTTATGATGAAAATTAGTTTTGATCATAAATACTCAATTATTTATAATAAAATATTTTTTATCATAAATAATCTATAATTTTTAAATTTTTTAAATTTTTTATTTTTTTTCAAAATATTGATAACAAAAATATTTTCATAATAAATAATCAAGTATTTAAAATAAAAATTATTTTTGGTCATAAACACTCAATTATTTAGGATGAAATATTTTCATCATAAATAATCTATAATTTTTAAATTTTTTAAATTTTTTATATTTTTAATATATTGATGACAAAAATGTTTTCATCATTAATAATAAGTATTTGTAATGAAAATTATTTTTGATTATAAATACTCACTTATTTGTGATGAAATATTTTCATCACAAATAATCTATAATTTTTAAATTTTTTATTTTTTTCAAAATATTGATGATGAAATAATCAAGTATTTGTGATAAAAATCAATTTTAGTCATAAATACTCAATTATTTATAATAAAATATTTTTATTATAAATAATTTATAATTTATAAATTTTTAAATTTCTATTTTTTTTAAAATATTAATGATAAAAATATTTTTATCATAAATAATTAAGTATTTATGATGAAAATTATTTTTGATCATAAATACTCAATTATTTATGATAAAATATATTCATCACAAATAATCAGTAATTTTTAAATTTTTTTTTTTAAATATTGATGATGAAAATATTTTCATCATAAATAATCAAGTATTTATGATAAAAATTATTTTGGATCTTAAATACTCAATTATTTATGATGAAATATTTTTATTGTAAATAATCTATAATTTTTAATTTTTTTTTTTTAAAATATTGATGATAAAAATATTTTCATTGTAAATAATTGAGTATTTATGATGAAAATTATTTTTGATCATAAATATTTAATTATTTATAATAAAATATTTTCATCATAAATAATCTAAAATTTTTAAATTTTTTAAATTTCTAATTTTTTTTGAAATATTGGTGATGAAAATATTTTTATGATAAATAATCGAGTATTTATAATAAAAATTATTTTTGATTGTAAATACTCAGTTATTTATGATAAAATATTTTCATCACAAATAATTTATAATTTTTCAATTTTTTAAATTTTTTAAATTTTTGATTTTTTAAAATATTGATAATGAAAATATTTTCATCACAAATAATCGAGTATTTATGATAAAAATTATTTTTGATTGTAAATACTTAATTATTTATGATAGAATATTTTTATCATAAATAATCTAAAATTTTTAATTTTTTTAAATTTTTAATTATTTTTAAAATATAGATGATGAAAATATTTTTTTCATAAATAATCGAGTATTTATGATAAAAATTAGTTTTGGTCACAAACATTCAATTATTTATGATAGAATATTTTTATTATAAATAATCTATAATTTTTAAATTTTTTATTTTTTTAAAATATTGATGATGAAAATATTTTTATCATAAATTATCGAGTATTTATGATAGAAATTTTTTTTGATCACAAATACTCATTTATTTATGATGAAATATTTTTATCATAAATAATCTATAATTTTTAAATTTTTTATTTTTTTTAAAATATGGGTAATAAAAATATTTTCATCATAAATAATCAAGTATTTATGATGAAAATTATTTTTGATCATAAATATTCAATTATTTATGATAAAATATTTTTATCATAAATAATCTATAATTTTTAAATTTTTTATTTTTTTAAAATATTAATGATGAAAATATTTTTATCATAAATAATCAAGTATTTATGATAGAAATCATATTTGATCATAAATACTCAATTATTTATGATAAAATATTTTTATCACAATTAATTTTTGATTTTTTTTTAAATTTTTGATTTTTTTTCAAATATTGGCGATGAAATATTTTTGTTGTGAATAAAGTTATTATCGATGAAAAAATATTTTTCATCATAAATAATTATATTATTTATGATGAAAATATTTTCATCTTGAATATTTTAAAATTTAAAATTAAAATAAATATTATATTATTTATGATAAAAATATTTATCGTAAATAATTTGTATTTACGATGAAATTTTTTCATCGCTGACAGTAAACTATTTATGATGAAAAAAAATATTTTCATCATAAATATTTTATTATTTATGATGAATTTAATTTTTCATCGTAAATATGTTATTGGCGACGAAAATTATTTACGTCATAAATAATTTAGTCGCAAAAATACTCTTTTCTTGTAGTGTTTCTCGATAAGATTAGCCCTGTTTAAAGTCGGAGTTGGATCTCCGATCAACTTCAATGTCAGGTGGCCTAGGCTCAGGGTGATGGTTGGGTTGAGCCTAGGTTTTTTTGGGTTTGGGCTTGGGGTCAGGTGGGCTCAGGGTGATGGTTGGGTTGAACTTGGGTTTCTGGGTCTAGACTTAGGTTAGGTTTGGATCCCTGATTAGGGCTGTCATCGAGTGTCTGAGTTAGGGTGATGGTTGGGTTAGGTTTGAGTTTCAAAATAGATCTTAGTGTGGGCTTAGGGTCGGATCTGGGTCTCTGATCAAGGTTAACAATAGAGAATCTATGACAGGGCGATAATTTGGTTCAGCCAGTTTTCCAAATGGTTTCGGCCTGGGTTAGGGTCAGAGTTGGGTTCTTGATCCATGTTGTCGGGATTATGGTTAGGATTTGGTTTGTGGTGGTGGTGGAGGGGGATGATAGTCGGTGGTGAGGGTCCAAGTTAGGGCGATCGCGATGGTTGTCGGTAGGTTGATGGTCAGTGTTGGGTAAAGATTGGGGATCGATCCACGGCATGATGACGACGATGTGCTAGGGACTTTGGAAGGTTAGGAGTGGGATGAGTAGGGTCCAAAATAGGGTTAGGGTTTAGATGGAGATGGTGCCTGTGAGGGTTAGGATAACATCGGTGTCCGGGCTAGGGTAAGGATTGGGGTTATAGCGATGGAGATGGCAACAGGGCAGCCCACTAGAAGACAAGGACATGGATAAGAAGAGGTGTGAAAAAAAGAAGAGAGGATGTTGAATCCAAGGCCATGGGAAGGAGAAGAGGGTCGGGATGACAAAAGGTACCAGAGGTGGAGGACCCAGCAGTGAGCCAGCATCGTCACATCTTGCCGACGGGGTGCTCCTCAACGAGCATTGGCTTGCATTGGTTTTAGACTCCTTGGACAGCATCCTCGGATGGTTGGATGATGGAGGGGGTTTGGCAACGAATAAGCATCAAGAAGGGATCCGGTGCCGATCAAGAATCGATAGAAGGCTTCTAGTGTGGGGCATCGACCGATGGTGAAGAGGTTGTGGGAGGCATCGGGGTACGTAGATGGGTCGAGAGAGAATCTGGCATCTGGCGAGGGAGGAGCGCCAGGCATGGATCTGATGGGTGAACGCGAACGATGGCGGGGTTTAGGGATTGTGAGGAGGCAAGGACGGAGAGGGGGTGGTGTTGGATTTTGGGAGAGGCGGCGGGGTGGGATGGGTTGATAGAGGGTTAGGATTATTTAGGGCCCCGTTCACATAGAATGTTTTATGGGTGAGCCGCACATAAAATGACCCTGGTGATGGAGGGTTCCCATAGAAAAAATTATACGGCAATAGATGCATATAAAATATATATGGGTGGTAGCATTTTTTTAGGTTTAAGATTTTTTTTTTTATGCTGATATCCTTATATCTGTACTATGTGAAAATTAGGAAGTATTTATATTGTTATGCCTTTTGTTTGAATTAATTTTATTTTTTAAAAAATGACAAGGTAAATCTAATACCGTATTAGCTTATTTTTGTTGAAAAAAAATAACTTAAATCACCAAGGAAAGAGCCCTTTTTTTAAATGATTTGATTGAAAAAAATAAAATTCTCACATCATCAATCTTATATAATATTGGCATACATAGGTTATTTTTTCAAAAAAAAAGTTTATCAACATAAATTACCAAGAAAAAAAATTTAGGAGATAGAAAAATTGGATATGCTTATTAAATAGTTCATTTTTAGATACTAGCACGAATTGATTAAATCTTTTTTAAAAATTGCTCAGTAACATATCCAATTTCCTCCTACACTTATTTACTAGTAATTTCAGTTCTATTTATTTATGCCGTATTTAGGTTCGTATGTTATTTGTTCCTTTTTCTGTAGTTCGGTGGATGACTCCTCTGCGCATGAAGATTCATGATGTATTCCATAGATATTTATTCTTCAGCGACCAAATTCAAGCGAATCGAGCGGCCCCAAGTGTGTCTTGATTTGTTTGGAGGATTGTTTATGTACTGCATATTTTGTATTGGATGTCTGTATTCTGCATAAAAACAATGAAGATAAAAGCAAGAAGATTTTGTAGGAGATGAATAATATAATTTTAATTAAAATAATTAATTTCTTAAAATTATTATTATATTTTTATCATGCATTTTTTGGTATTTGTGCAATTTCAACCGACCGCATAGTACGGGTACGTTGCTAGTTTGGCATAATAGTGAAGCATGCTTAATTTGACAATGCCAACTAAAGAATTATTATTTTAATTAGATGAACTTTCCGCAAATGGTTGGCATACATTTATGCTCCATTCCTTCTCATAATGCTGCTATATAATAGTACAAAATTATTAGGAGTATTTTAGAAATTTGATTTCATGTTATCGATAATCTGATTGTCATATCAAACACATCAATCAAGATTCTCAATAATTTTACTATAACATTATCTGTATGTACCAAATACGATAATAAATATTAATGATAATTTAATGATGATAATTTATCTTGAAAGTAATCCAGATCATCTTTCAAGATTACTTGACGATGCATCAAATGCAACCTAAAAGCTAAACTGCAAACATCAACTAGGCTACAAACCAAAATTATACGGTAACCTGTCCAATTTTGAAGGACCAGGATTCTCGACATGCCAATGCATCAATTTGTGTCCCAGTGTTTATTTTGGAAAAGGAATCTTGGACAATGGGGGCTGTTACATCGGGAGACACCCAAGGGAAGGCTTCAATTAATGTGGCCTACCGGAGTCTCAACGAACACTCGATGGTATAATAAGAAGCTTCAAGGCTCTTTTAGGCGTGCTTCATGATGTTGATGGCAATTATTGGCTTCTGATGGTGGACTGGACCAAAAACGCAAATGGAGAAGATCTTCATTTATTCTTCTCGCAGCTTCTTTCCAGCCAGCGCATCTTGCAGCTTCGTTTATTCCTGTGTTCGCATCTTGGAGATGGTCCTATCCTTTTCATTCTCACCACTATAAACATGCGGTTTGGCAAGTGCTATCCTATAAAGTGACTTGCTAACCCCATTCCGTTTCAAAAAGAGAAATTATTGGTCTCATGAGTCGACACTGATAGACTAGTTACGGCGGGTTAGAAGATTGAAGTGATTTGATTCATTTTTCATAGTTCTTTTTCCCTTTGCCTTTCTCTAATTAATCAGCATCACCTTGTCGGAGAAATCACACCAAATGGTTGGTTGTTGTTCTGCAACGCGTGTTGTTGTCTGTGGATTGCTTGGAAAAAGGAAAAATCTTTCTGCTTAGCTTCGTGTTCCAACAATTATAAGGAGTAAGAGGAATGCCATCAAAAGGGGACTGGTTTACACAGAGAAGTACAACCATTATAGTAGACAAGCAACAGTGCATATCTGACAGAAGGAATAAACAACCTAACGTTTGTCCCTGATTTGCTTGAAGTTAGGACGAATAGGCTCCATAAGAATACATTAGAAAATAAAAGATATGATTAACTATGTTATAGGCTCTCAAAGTTTACTGATTGTTTTCATTTAATCTGTCATATTTTTATGTTATGGCGTACCCTCGCCAATACCACCTTTCAGTCAATTGGATCTAATTGAATTATTTTTACTGCAGAACTCTTAAAAGATCCACCTGAAGAATCACATTTTAACTTATACTCGAAGGACCCATTAATTAAAAATATTTTCTATTTATTAAGTGAATAGTTTTTTCCAAAATAATACTATTTTTTTTCATTATTTTTGATAATAAATACTGTCATATCAACCACTATAACGATCCTTGTTCTAATATTAAATAACACAAATTTATGCGCAATGAAGTAAATAATAGCAGTTCTAAAGGAACGGTTGATGAAAATTTTAGTATGGTCAACACCAATAGAATAATTTTAGTATCGAAACTTTAACCGGCCTAGCAAACGTGGCCCTTTTCCTCCCGAATGTATCATGCACGTCCATCCCACATGAGTTCCCCTCTATTGCGGATAAAAGTTCGATCCGTCATGTAAGGTATTGCCCGCTCTGATCCACGGTCCTCACGAAGTTGCCTTTTAAAAGGTGCCTCACGTGAGAAGAATTTTTTCCTCCCTATAAATGTGAGTTTTTCTTGACTCACAATCGATGTGGGACTATTGGTGCCCTCCATATTATTAGAACCACAACAGAGCTCCTCAGTCAAGGAGGACTCCAATGTATACAGTCCGAGGAGCCCTACAGGCAGCCGAAGCGGACCTTAGCCCCAAAAAATCGAGGTGGACCTCGACCTCTACCTGGCGCGCCATTGCTGCGGACAAGGGCTCGGCTCGTTACATGAGGTATTATCCATTTTGGCCCATAGGCCTCACGGTTTTGTCTTTTGAAAAGTGCATCACGTGAAAATTTTTTTCTCCCTATAAACACGAGTCTCCCATGACCACAACCGATGTAGAACTATTGATGCCCTCCACATTATTAGAACCACAACACCCTCCAACATGAGCAAGATTTTTAAATCTTGATACTAATTATCTTGATGGCAAGATTGAGATTAACAGAAATAATGATTTATCTCAATTGATATAGTAAATAAAAAAAATAAAAAAAATTAACATTTTTCAAAACCTCGACTAATATTTTCAAATTAACATATGAAAATCTTGACCAATATAGTAAATCCATTATTAGTAACTATACTTGGATATTAGTTTGGAGATTTGTTAGATGAGAAAGCTTACTTAAGGAAGTAAGAAGAATTGAAATATATCTGCCCATATACATGTAAGTTTCACATTGGCTAATATATGAAATTTTATTGTTTATATTACTCAAGATATCATGGCTGAGATTTTATAAATTATCATAACAAAGACTGAGGGTGCGTAAAAAAACCAAAATAGACTGACGTTTGGATATGAGTCTCTTTTAGTTTTTTATAAAATTAAAATATTTTGCCTTGGAAAGGCATCATAACAAGAGCTCGCTAATGGGATTATATCTTTTCTTTTGATTTAATAGGTTCAGTACTTTACGTGTTGACGAGGTGATGGCAAAATCTTGATAGCAAAGTGTTAAATTTTAGGGCAGATCGCTGGATCTAATAGCAGGGTATGTTGCCAGAAACAGAGCTTAGCCCCATGATCATTTGGCCGGCTTGAGCCCACTTCCAGCAGTAGTTGCTCACGATTAACTCATTCCTTTCACAAGTTTAAATATAATTAATTCAATAAGATGTGACACATCTTAATCATTCATTTTGTGATAATCTAATATTTTAAAACCTATTTATCATTGTGGTGGTAGCCCAATAGAATGGTCTTTGCATTCCAACCAAGTGATCCAAGTTCGAGTCTAGATAGATAAACACAAGTGAGTTATTCTTCATAAAAATTTAATTCTTTTTTTTGAGAAATAAAAATCTCATGCAATTTCTATACGCTCTTGAGTAATATAATTTTATTAGAAGCCATCACCTTCATACCCTCCCATGTTCAACTTGATCATAGTGCACAATATTTCTGTACCCCCCACATCTTATAACTTGACAGTCAAGATGGTTATAAGATATATCCATGGCTTCGCCTCTCTCATCTACTGTTCTCGGCCTCATTTAACTAATGAATATCCTTTTGAAATCTTGACCATAAATGCAAATCCTTCATTTCCAAAATACCGGGTGTTCTTCACACGTGTTCACTTTTATTTGGTACCTTCTATTGAATAGATATTTCAAAGAGTTGCCATATTTACAAATCTCTTCTTTGTTCTTCTTTAGCAATCCTTATGTCTTTGTTTCAAGCTTCTCCCATGGCATTTTCGTCTCTCAATTTGGTCGAGCGATACAAGAAGCATAAAAGAGAGCTTGAGGTTTTTGGTATCTTACTTCTATTAATCCCAAAATACTTATATCTAAATCTTCTTGCTTTATAATTTTGGGTCCCATCTTCGAATCCTCTATCCCTTCATCTTTTTCTTCCATCTTTCTAATCCATTACAAAGAGGCCTTTTCCTATCAACAATCTACCTTCAAGACTAATGTCGGGAGGATACCAATCCTCATAGATCTTGGCCTACTTTTTCTTCCTCTTGAGAGCACCGAGTCCATCAAATCTCTTCTTTTAAAGGTGTGGATTAGGAACACAATGGCTTTTCAAATCTTATAAAATTTTTTACCTTTCAGATAGTAGAAAATCGATCCCTATTGCTAGCCGCCTTATGATTTTGATCCTCTTCTATGAATACCTTTCACTTCAATCAGGGTATGTCTACCCCTAATCTCTTTGACTTAGGATTTTTAATTGACCTTTGGTCGACGGACAAAATTTTTTTGGCAATATCTGATATCTTCATTCTGGACAATAATTTCAACCTATATTGAGGTAAAACGGCCAGCTATTTCTCTTACATTGACTCTCATAGTATTTGAAATGGTCCTTTGACACATCAAAAATTAGTGGCTTTTTACTTTGTTTGTATTTGTAAATTTTTTTTTTGTTGCAAGTTTGTCAAAGTGGTAAAAGCTATCTTAAACTTACCATAGTACTCGTGGAAAATCGTCCGATTTATCTTTTACCCCTTCTTTTAGGTTTTTTATTCAAAGGACTAAAGAAATTCTCTTCGGACTCCACTTATTATGGTGGCCCATTTTGGTTACTTCAAGTTTGGCTCAATGCCTATTTTTTTGAATTTCGACCTACAGTCGTCTCTCTATCTTCCATACCCATTGGACTTGAGCTAGCTCGCTCAGAAGGTTCCTTTTTATCTTTCTCTGAATATTTCTACAAATTCTATGAAGGACCTTCCTAATGCAAGGACTCTTTTTTTTTTTCTTTCTTGCATGTTCCTCGCCCTTTATGGCTTCTCTTACCTTCATCCACTGCCTTTGAGAATGAAATGAAGTGTGCTGATTTATCTGGTTGTCCTTCCTCTTCCCTAGAGATTTATATGTTAGTTGGGAACAATAAATGTTCAATGGAGCAATTCTCTCTCAACTTAGTAGCTCATCAATTCGATCTAGCCCAAACTATACCATGCCCCTTCTTATTTTCTCTGAACCATGACTTTTTTGATTGAATTTTTTATTACCGATCCATCTACCATGGAATTAGTTGATTATATTTACAATCAAATCCTTTGTTGCTTTAGAATTCTATCCTTTCAATCTCAAACCAACTACTGCTGAAGACTTCCTAACATAATGGGCGACCCATTTGATGGTAATCAGTTTCAAGTGCCTTGAGTCAGATTACTTGAGGTAGAGCTTTCCTACCAGCTGAGATTTAATTTTTTGTGCAGGATGCAAGTAGAGCTTCATCAGCATTCTCTTCGGACAAAGATACTCTCATGGAGTTTTGCAAATCCATCAAAAAATATGAAAAATTTTATGGAGTCAAGTATGCTAGATGGAAAGGTCGCACCAATATACTACGTAGGAAAGAGATTAAAAACTGAATGTTAGAAGACTTTAAACATAAATTTCAATACTAGTTTGGAATGTACTTAGAAATGTCTTAGATAGATGTCTAGATTGGTCCTCTTGTTATAAACAATTCTATCAATGGTTGGATAAACATTGGCCTCCCGAATCTTTAGCCAAATTTAGACTAGCTGATCATATTGCACCCATTGAATCTACTAAAAAATGGGAGGGTTACTTGGTTTGGTTTATACTGTTCAGATATTGAGTGGCCAGCATACCAAAAGAGAATTACAATTGATTCCTCTTACAAAGACAAAATTAATATTTTCATCTTTTACTTTTTACCATTTTTCACTAACTTGGTTTTCTTCTTAAGATTTCTCATAAGCTCTTTCTGTTGAAGAACCTGAGTCCAGGCCTAAAATTGAACCGTTCTTAGCTTCGCCTAAGCCTAAAGGATATAAATCTTTAGCTCATTGTCCTTTTCCCGATTTGGCCATTGGTCTTCATCTTTGGCAAAGAAAAATCAAGAATCCATCATCCATACAAGTTGATCTGGATTCCGAAAAAGAAGAAAGTAAACAATCTCCATCTCATAGTACTGCTTCAACCACTTCATTGTCGCTGCCACCTTCAAAAGTTTCTATTGTAAGTTATGGTGTCACTACAATATTCCAACTCCAACCATATGCTCGATGTCTCTTCCCATAGAATCTACAGCCCCGACGATACTACCCGTAAGTTTATCTTATTTATGTTAGTACTTTTTTTATTTGACATACTAAGTCTTTTTATAGAATATTTCACAATCACAGCAACCTCCATTGGCAACCTTGGTATGGGTGAAAGCTAAACTGGCGGTGTCTTCAACTTCTTCAGCCTCTTCCGGACCATCTCAAAGTGACGTTTAGCCCAAAGTTGTTCAGGCTCGTCACACACCGATCAGGCTTGCCAATTTATCTTTAGATGATCTTGTATCTTCCTCTTTGCTATCCGATGTCTCAAAAGCTTTGGATGTCCTACTGAAGAAGAAATCTTTCTGACTCTTGGCAATAGATTTGAGTTAAAAATGAGAAGAAATAGTAGAGAGAAAGCGAGGGAGAGTAGAGAGAGAATAATATGAGAAAGGTGATAGGCCAAAAATTAATTTTCTTCTGACCTACACCTCTAATTATATTGATGTTATTATATAAATACTCATATTGTAATCACTAATTTCACTCTCTAATTACAGTATTGCAGATTTTCTCCCTAAACATCGCTTACCAAAAATATATCGATCAACCACTTCCTAATTACATCATTGCATAATTTCTCCCTAAACGTAGCTTACTAAAAATATATTAGTCAACGATTTCCCTACATCTATTACTCAACAGACGAGTCCAAGATGGTGCATGTATGCAGCAGAGCCTTGGTGGATCCATCATTATGGCATTCTTTGCACGTGGCATCATATCTTATACGATGGTAGAATTAAGCTTATATACCATTTTAAGGGCAAATGATATGATTATCTCACACATTACAAGCTAGAAGTTAGGCTTTATTCCATGTATGTGAACATATCAGAAGAAAATGGTTTATAGTTATGCTTCTCATTGATTTTCAGATTTATTTTTGGAAGAAAGTTTGCTATTTTGTCTGATGTCGGAGATGACCCTGTCAAAGGTATACTTGTTTCAACTTCTTGTGTATTTTATTTTCAAATTCAGTGCAAGTAGGTTGAAGGCCATCTAAACTGTTTTTCTGTGGAAGGCTTGAGAGGTCTTGGGTTAAGAGGCAGTCCATCTTGTGAATTGAGACAATAATTAGGGACAGAAAGGACAAAAGAATTAGGTGTTATAGGGATCGAGGAAGATGGAAAAAAGTGATGTGTGATTTCCAGTAATTTAGGTGGAGTACAGAGTGAAGTAGTTGGACAATGTAGAATTGTGATTGGTCTTAGAAGTAAGAGAAGGAGAAATGAATTAGCTAGTACTTTGGTGATGTGGAGAATGATAGTGATTACTTTCTATTTAGAGTCAGTGCCTAGTTCTTTATAGATGTTTAGGCCTTTGAGATGTTTTTGTGTCTTTTCCACCATTCAATAGTTGTAAGTCTCTGGCAAAGACATACTTCCCTATTTCTATCCTCTACCTTTTTTTGGCTCCTTGGGTGATGTTCCATCTCCATCTTTGAAATTGGGCATGGATCCTCATACTCTTTCTTCTTAAAGGATTTTGCTTCCTATAGGATTTTGTGCCCCCAAGAAATGGAGCTGTAACGCTGGATTGCATCTATATCTCGTTTTCCATGAAATGTGGGATCTTGCAAGCAATGATCATATGCAATTCATGGCAATATGATTATATGAAAACACTATAACAAGCAGAGAATTCCATGCACAAATTTTATTGACCAATGTTAACCAACAGACTTTTTTATTGTCCTTGGCAGATCATCACCGAGGAGGTAGCATCATGTTCCGGTGACTCGCATTTTTGCTCGTTGCCATCACGATCAATCATCAACAAGCTCCTCCTTGTCAAGAGAATGATGTTGTTTCGCCAAATTGAAGCTTGTACTGTCATTTGATGGACATTATTTCCTCATCATACTAATGTACAATAATTTTCTCTTCTCATTATGCTCGTGTCACCTATTTGCACCTGGACAGTTTGATTATGTTATATTGCTCCGAAGTTCTGCTTTTCTCTGAGAGCTTTCTTCTGAACAACTTTGCAATAATAAGAGGCTTCAGATTTTCCAATGACCAGTTCATTTCTTCAAAATCACGTTCTTGATTGATCACAGTGAATGACGATATAATTATAGTAAATTCCAATGATACACTGCAATTCCTGTGTATGTTAATATCCCTTTATTACCAAAGAAATTATGCCCAAGAAATTAATATCCCTTTAATTCCTATATATATATATATATATATATATATAAAGAATCTTAGGTTGTTGTTTTATAATTCACATCAAAGCCCATTTGACTCCAAGGCTTTCTCCACTTCCTAGAGTTGGCCCAAACTCATGATTGGCAACGCTGGAAGCTAAACCTGGTAGCAAGAAAAGAAAAGGGTCAGACAGAAAGAAAAGGAAAACTGTAAACATCAGCTAGACTGCAAACCAAAATTATATGGTTACCTGTCCAATTTTAAAGGACCAGGATTCTTGACATGCCAATGCATCATTCGTTTATTTTGGAATGGCCGGCTTGGCAAGTAATCTTGGACCAAGGGGGCTGTTACATCAAGAGAGATCCAAGAGAAAGGCTTCAATGAATGGCGGCCTACAGGAGTTTCAATGAACATTTGATGGTATAGGTTCCTTTAGGCGTGCTTCATGATGTTGATGGCAATTATTGGTCTCATGAGTCAACACTGCTAGACTAGCTACAGCAGTTTGGAAGATTGAAGTGATTTGATTCTTTTCTCATAGTTCTTTTTCCCTTAGCCTTCCTCTAATTAATCAGTATTACTTTGTCGGAGATATCACCCCAAATGGTTGGTTGTTGTTCCGCAATGAGCATTTTTGTCCGTAGATTACTTAGAAAAATGAAAAATCTTTCTGCTTAGGTTCATGTTCCAACAATTATGAGGAGTGAGAGGTGCAACCATTGCAGTGGACAAGCCACAGTGTATATCTGACAGGAGGAATAAACAACCTAACATTTGTCCCTGATTTGCTTGGAGTTAGGTCGAATAGGCTCCATAAGAATGCATTAGAAAATAAAAGATATGAATAACTATGTTACAGGCTGTCAAAGTTTACCGATTGTCTTCGTCTATCTGTCAAATGTTGAATATATTTACGTTATGGCGTACCCTCGCCAATGCTACTTTTCAGTCAATTGGATCTATTTGAATTATTTTTACCGCAGAACTCTTAAAAGATCCATGTGAAGAATTACATTTTAACTTGTACTTTAAGGATCCTCTCAAAAATAAATAAATAAATAAATCTGAGACATCTCTCGCTTTCTTTCTGGGTACTGTGACTCAATTATTGGATTACTGAAAGTGCTGGGAAATTAAATATTTTTGTCCGTTCTGATAATTGTTCTGCTGAATGGCAGACAGTGCCCGGGAGTACCTGACACATGGTGGCCATGCGATGCTTTCTATCTTCATGTTCAGGTGAGGCTTTGGTTGGTTATGGTTATGCCAATACAGAAAACATTGGAAGACAGAGACAGATTCTCTTCTGGAAGGAACAGCTTCCCAGTGGATTGGAAATAAAGTTTACTGTGAGGCCTTGCAGAATATGTGGTCCTGATGCCCTATAACATCTTGAAGGGGGGGACAAAATCACTGCTTATACATTATTTTTCTTTGAGAATCTCTGCCCTTATATTTCTGTAGCTACTTTTTCTAGGTGTTGATGTGGTAAAGTTTGATTGAAAGTTGTTTCCAAATTTCACAAACATTTTTAGTCGCATGCCACCATGTGAGCATGTAAAGAATTCGCAGCTGCCCATGGTAACTTTCATCCTGGCACTGGCAACCAATGTGAAGAGTGAAATAGCGAAAGCGTCACTAGAGATGCAATTGTGACTTGGTGGAAATCAACTCCGTATCAAGATCGATTCCTAAACGGGGATTGGGTTGTATCTTTCGCATCGAAAGAATGATTTATCTTCTTTCATGATATCAATTGTTGAATCGTGCAATGGCTGCTTTAAGACCTGCACAGATGGATGGCAGAAATAAATTGAAGTGCTTTGAGAGCTGTACAATGCTCGATCCAATGGTTGATCATATAAAAGAAGACCAATCATTCTTTCGCGTGACAGATACAACGGGAATCCCTAAACAATAGAATCTATAACAACACGGTCAACAATACAATGTGCTGGGCAAAATCTTTCAGACCTTTTTTATTTTTTTCAGAAATTACCAAAAATTCAAACAAGGAAAAATCAAAAAAGAAAAGCACGAACCTGTGGTATAGGTTTTTCCTTACACAGTCATAAAAGTAATACTTTAGAAGGATTTCAAATACTGCTTTAGCTAATAGAAAGGAAAGGAGTTCCCTGGACTCATTTGATTTATGGAAAGAACTTTTCTTTCCATAGAATTAACTTTCTAAGAAATTATTTTTTAAGAATATAATTTTAATATATTTAGTTAATCATAAAAAAATAATTTATTGTAGAGTGGTTTATGTTTGATCGAGCATCTATTTTTCTCAAAAAATTATATAAAATAACTACTATACCGTTAAGAAATATAAGATCATATCTTTTTGCGCACAAATTTTATAAAAATAATAATATTAAATTAATATAAATCTAATAATAATATAATATAATATAATATTTAGTATATACTAGATTATAATAATTATTATATTAATATTAATATATATTAATATTATATTAATATTTAATATAATATATTTATTAATATAATATAATATAATATAAATATATTAATATAAATATTATGTTAATTTTAATAAAAAATATTATATTAATATAAATATTAAAATTATATTAATATATTGTAAATACTATAATATATATTAAAATAAATATTAGATAATATCAATATAAATATTAGAATAATATTAATATTATATTATATTAATTTTGTAAAGATGAAAAAATAGAGATCTTGGCATATATCACTTTTCAGTATTTCATCTTAACTATTCATTAATATTTTATAATATTTTAGTAGTAGATCTTAAAAAGATATTTTTGAAAAAAAATAAAGATCATCAATTCTCATCCTATGAGAAGTATTTTTTTATGAAAAGAAATTTTTTTTATTCTCTTTCTTTTTAAGATTTCAACCAAATAAGAAAACACTTCTTTACTTTCTCAGAATTGCCATTTCTTCCTCCACTTTCAATCAAACGAGTCCAGGTATCTTTCAAACTCCTTTTCTTTTATAGTACAAAATTTGTAAATTTGCTCCTATGATGTGGGCATATGTAGGTCCCAAAATTCATTAACTTCGAGGCCATTTGCATCCATGTAAAGGTATGATTGTGGAAAGCTTATCTCTGGTAGTGCAACTAACTACTATCTTGTTTAGGAATTACTCTTTTTTTTTTTGGATCGTTACCACATGGGTTTTGCTACTGTACTTCAAGATCCTTTTTAGTCATTTCAAGATGGATAGCACTGATCTATTTATCAACAACCAGTTTTAACTGGCCATATGTACAACTGATATAGTAAATAACTCAAATTTCAGATGCAATCATAAAATCAAAAAGTTGATGGGCCCCACCCCTCCCCCACCTCTCCTCCTTCATCCTTCCTCTTCTATCCTTCCTAATAAAACACCACCTCTTCCCATTGGAGGTCGGTGTGTGGCGGTGAGGAGGCAAGCAGTAGAGAAAGAAGGAGAGGAGAGGCATGTGGCTCCAAGAAGACGAGCAGCTGAGGAGGAAGGGGTGGTGGGCTTGAGTGGTAGAAGGAAAAGGGGTGGAGAAGCGAGCAGTAGGGAGGTGATCGACGACAATGGAGATGCGAGTGATGGGCCCAATTGGTAAGAGGTGGGTGGAGGAGGAGGAGGAAAGGGGGTGGCTGCTGCTGCGGCGAAAGAAAAAAAGGGGTGGGGAAGCGAGCGATGGAGAGATGAGTGACAGCAGCAGGGAGGCGAGCAGCGGGCTCGATTAGTGAAGAAGTGGACAGAAGAGGATGATAAGAGGGGGTGGCTGCAGTAATGGGCCCAAGTGCTGGATAGATAGGCAAAATAAGAAGAGGACGGAGACAGCATGCGGCAGTAGGGAGGTAGGAGACGGGGAGGTGGATGGCGGCAAAGAAAAACAATGAAGAAGAATATTAAAAAATAATAAAATATAAAAAATGATGATAGCATAATATCTTAAATATTTTTATAATAAAATATTATTAAAAAAATACTATAGTAAAAGAATTTTAAATGAAAGCTATAAGAGAATTTATGGGTTGATTAAAACTACAAGGGAACACTAGGATTGGTGAGTGAGGTATTCTATTGAATGAGATGTTACGGAGAGGCGGACTTTGTTGCAGGTTGGCTAGCCGATTTTGCGAAGACCAAAGGAATATGACGCTCCTAGGAATCAGATGGTCTGTCTCAAAATGCAAATTTTTAGTATCTTTGGAATAGGGATGGCAAAATCGATCCGACTCGATGGGTATGCATCCTATCTAAATCCGATCAAACTTGAAAAATAGGATTTGATCGGATTTGGATTTGAATTTCGATAAAATCTGAAAACTATAGCACGGGTATAGATAGGATATGGGTAGTACTGTTTTCTATCCAAATCCGAATCCGAATCCGATCCGAACCTACGGGTATGGGTAATACCCGAGTCCATACCCAAATATATATGTTTACAATTCTGTTTTGGTAATTCTGTTTTGGTTGATAATATCTATAAAATTATTTTGGTTAATTATATATTCTATGTTAAATTGTAATTCTATTTCTATATTTGATTTTTATAAATCTGGACTTATAAATTATATTCTATGTTGAATTGGTAATTTTATTTTGATTGATAATATATATAAAATTATTTTGATTGTTTATTTTTTTTGGGTATGGGATAGGTATGGGGTGGGTATGAGTTGGATATGGAGAAATGGATTATCCATGGGTATATCCGAATCCATTAAGTATGAGGATGGATATCTCTTTTCTTATCCGATCGGGTATCAGATAGGATTTTGGTATAGGATATTAAGTTCGAATTTGAGGATGGGTAGTATAATATCCGATCCAAATTCTATCCATTGCCATCCTTACTTTTGATGAGTGGTAAAGCTATTGTATGCTTGTACCAGCCATTCCGCTCTCATAAATGTGGAGTGGGCCACGTTTTTTTTTTTTGTTTTTTATGTGGTCCATGTTCTTTCTTATTTTTTGCATAATTTATTATCATGTGTTACAATCATTTGATTCTTCATCACGGCATATAGTAAAACTATGTCCACTTAATGTTTAATGATATACTTCGCCAGTTTATTAACTCCATTTAAGCAAAGATAAAGATTATGCAATCGGTCGCTACCGCTCTCTCTACATTTATTCTCTAGAGAGAGAGAGAGCACGAACATGTGGTGTAGGTTTTTCTTACACATAAAAATAATACTTTACAAGATTTTCAAATGCTGCTTTAGCTAAAACAAATTAAAGGAGTTGTCTAAATCTTTTTAACCCCTTTTGTTTTGTAGTACAAAATGTGTGAATTGGCTCCTACGATGTGGGCACACGTAGGTCCTAGAATAAATTAACTAACGCCGAGGCCACTGGAGTCCATGTGAAGGTGCGATTGCCAGAATCTCAGAGCCGACTACTGCCTTGTCTAGGAATTACTCCCCTTTTTCTTTTTTTTTTTTTTTTTGGATCATTACCACATTTTAGGTAAAGGCCACAGGAAAATTTATGGTTTGCATAAGACTATAAAGAACTAAAATCCATTTGATGGAAAATAATTTAATATTAAAAAATAAATTTCATATCAGATTATCATATTTGATATAAAAAATAAAAATAATAATAATAAATTGATAAATTTTATATTTATTTTTAAAAAAATATATATAAAATAAATATTATGGAAGATTGGTATTTGATAAATTTTTATATAGTAATAATTGATATTTGATAAAAATATTTTAATAAAACTGCATATGTAATCATTAAATTTATTTTAATATTTTTTTAAATTTATTTAATTAAAAATTTTTATAAAATAATTAAGATGAAGATGACATATGCAAAAGATCATGTAATTATAGTCATTATATAAAAGTTAATTGAGGATGACAATACAATTTTAATATTAAAAATTATTTTATATTAAATAATATATTTATAAATTTAATCATATTTCTATATAAATTTATTTTCAATCAAAAATAATAATTTTTTTTAATATTATTTTTTGAAATAATTTTTCTATCGATCAAACATAATAAAAAATATTTTTTTTTATAATCATTTTTTTATATTAATAATTTTAATAAATTATTAAATTATTTTGTAATCGAATATATTCTAATCAAACAGGCTGTAAGGTTGGTCAGAGAGGTACAGAGTACCTCTCTTCTTCCGAAGAACGTTAATGCATTGAATGAGGTGTCACAGAGAGGCAAGCACTGTTGGACGTTGGCCAGCCAATTTTGCCAGGACCAAAGGAATATGAGGCTGCCAGGAATCAGACGGTCAGTATCAGCATGCAAATTGCTAGTGTCTTTTGATTGAGTGGTACAACTATCATCAAAACTTTTGTATTAGCCATTTGGCTCTCGTAAATATGAAGTGGGCCAAGTTTTTTGTTTTTTATGTGATCCATGTTCTTTCTTATTTCTTGCATAATTTATTATCATGTGTTACAATCATTTGATTCTTCATCACAGCATACAGTAAAATTATTCAACTTAATGTTTAATAATATAAATTGGCAGATTATTAACTTCATTTAAGCAAAGACAAAGATTATGCACTGTCACTACACCCCCCATCCTCCCCCCCTCCTCTCTCTCTCTCTTCTCCCCCCTCTCACTACATTTATTCTGTGATGGTGTTAATAGATGTTTTAAGGCTCATCATTTTGATATCCTCTAGAACCAGAACTCTTCTGAATCTAGTAGAGAAGCCAAGGATTGGAAATCCAGCGTGACATCAGGCTGATAGCATCCGCTTGCAAGCCAATTTTCAAGCATTGTTCCATCGAACGGCAGTGAATCATTTGAACACACCTCCAAGTTAGTGTTGCTGCCTTCTTCACTCGTTCCATTGTCCCCAACTTGAATCCCTTCGCATATATCCTGCAACAAAAAATCCCAGTCCAAAGGACAAGCCTTATCAGAGTCCATGGAGCCCATCCCAGGATCATTGAGAGGCTCATGTTGAGGTATTTCAAAAAGGGTTCTCTTCTCTGAGTTCTCTCTCTGCACCAAATTATCTAGAAGTGAAGACATGAGTTGGGCCGGAGCAAAGAAGCTCCGAGTGCACCTCACAGCCTTGGTTCGGATCACGGGCGTGTCGGTCCGAGGTGGTGGGGGGGCTACCGGTGGGCCGGTCATCAGAGTTTTGCCTTTGGATTTGGCTGTAGATGTTGCCTTGGAGTCCAGGCTTGGTTGGCCATGCACCCTCTTCCCCAGGGTTGTGTTCCAGTAGTTCTTGATTTCGTTGTCTGTTCGCCCGGGTAGTCTTCCTGCAATTAGAGACCATCTGTTGTCTCCAAAGAACCCAAAAAAATTCAGAAAAAAATTAAAGAACAGTTCATGGAAGAAAATTGTTACATTACACTATCTAGCATCAATTTTGTCAGCTATGGAATTAAAAAAGATGGTGACTATTTATGGAGCTTGATCCCAAGAATTTTGTGAGAAGGAAACAAATTGCGTGGTAATTACCAAGAATTCTCTTCTATATCTCCCAGCTACAATTACAACTTGATGGTCGAAGAAAAAGAATCAAAATTGGGACTTGGTTTTTGATGGAAGTACGACCTGTTTCCAAGGAGCTTGTGGAGTCTGATGATGAGGTCCTCCTCCTCCTCCGATATGTTGCCCCTCTTGATATCGGGACGCAGGTAGTTGAGCCACCGGAGGCGGCAGCTCTTCCCACATCTATTGAGACCTGCATTCCATTTTGACGACATGAGACTTTGTTAATGGAGAGCTAGCTGAGAAGGAACTAAGAAGAATCACTCTGCACTGATTCCAAGAGGAGGTGTTTGTTAAAATTCACCAGCTCTCTTTGGGAGGCTCCTCCATTTGCCTTCCCCATGAGTTTCGATGTAGGATACTAGGATCTTATCTTCATGAGCAGTCCATGCTCCTCTCTTGAGCCCCTCCTTTGAACAACATGGCTTCCTTCCCATCTCTCTCTCTCTCTCTCTGAGATTATGAGTGAATTCAACTCAAGTGCTGAGTGGGCATCTTATAGATCCGAAGTGTCACTAGTTTCCTTTGATTTGTTTTTTTTTTCTTTTCCCCTCTATTTGTTTTTGGTACAAGTTGGCTTTCTTTTCTTTTTTTTTTTTTTTTTGGTACAGTGGGTAGGCAGTTGGCTTTGACTTGATGTGGGGGATTGAAAGTTAGATGGCATGGGACAGAGACAACGGCGGAAAAGTACCGAGGGGAAAGGGCCGAGCTTTTGGAATGGAGGACAGGGATCCTCAACATACATTGAACTTGCTTGAGGTTTGGAATCATGGGGTCGTTCATGCTTTAAGTCTACATTGATGGAGCTAGTGTTTTGGAGCTTAAATTTCTAATTCTAAAGGCCAAGCATTCCGTGCCATAGAACAGATTGACATAATGGATTCATTGGATCATTCATCTCACAGAAGGAGCCAGAGATACATGCGACATGGATGGTATCCTAAGCAGTTGGGGCATTGCCAGTTGGTTGGATACTCCTCAACTTACGGAAGGTTTGATGTTGGAAGTTGAAACTGAAGTGTTTTGATAAATTTTTAATGCAAATAAAATTCTATCATCGTTTTCTTAGAATTGTTGGTGGTGATACCACTGTTTTTTTGAAAAAGGTAAGGAAAAAAAAAATTCTATAATCTATGATTTTATTATTACTATTATTATTATTATTTTGAATTCATATACAACTAGAACTCAACATCTGCATTGCGGAGATTTAATTGATAATGATGCTAACATTTTACATTAAAAATTGCTTTTACCAATTAATCATGTGATGAGGTCAAAACGGTCTTTGAGAATTCTTCTTTCCAAAGATAACCTCTCAAATTAGTGAAGGTTGCTATATTTGATAAAATATTTTTGATTTTTTATCATACTATTTATATTTTAATTTTTTATTTTTAAAAGATATAAAAAATAAAAAAAAATTGACACATGACGTTATAAAAGATTATCCTACAATCTTACATGTCAATACAGAATATCACATCTAATACCTGTGTATCGTTTTACTATTATTATATAGATAGATTATATAGTTTTATACTTTTATTTTTTATTTAAAAAAATATAAAAAATAAAATTTCACATATGGTATTATGGAAAAGTATCCTATAATCTTACATATCAATACGAAATGTCATTTGGTATGTAGGAAGAACTTTTCTTTCTAAAAAATTATTTTCTAAAAAATTATTTTTTGAAAATAAAATTTTGATATGTTTAATTGATCATGGAAAAGTGACTTATTATAAAGTAACTTATTTTTGATTAAACATATATTTTTTTGAAAAAATTATATAAAATACCTATTATATCTTTAGTAAATATAAAACCATACATTTTTGCTCCTAAACTTATATAAATATTATTATAATATTTATATTAATATAAATATAATATTAATATATTATAATATAATATTAAATTATAATAATTTATTATGTTAATATAATACTAATATATATTAATATAATATTAATATTTTTAATATAATAAATTTATTAATATAGATATAAATATTATATTAATATTAATATTAATATATTAATATAAATATTATATTATATTTATATAAATATTAAAATAATATTGACATAATATTATATAATTACTATTTAGTATTTCATTCTATCCATCCATTGATATTTTATAAAATATTAGCCGTGGATCTTAAAAAGATATTTTTAAAAATAAAAAAGTATTTTCACTTTTCATCCTATGAAAAGTGTGAAAACCCATATTTCCTATGGATTTTCACTTCTCAAAAATTATGAAAAGTGACTTTTTATAGAAAGAGCTTTTTTCACTCTCTCTCCTCTTAAAACTTTAACTAAACACGAAATCCCTCTTCACTTCCTAGAAAGTGCCTTTCTCCCTCTACTTCTCATTAACTAAATGAGTCCTCAGATTTGTAGAAAAAATCACCTTTTATTTTTATGGTTTAGGAAAATTATTTTTAAAATTTTGTTAATTCATTTTGTTAGAATTAATCTGCAAGCCAAAAGAGCATTGGACTTGCATACCATCTTTCTAGTAAAGCCATATGGCTCCTTAATCTATATTAGAACTTGTTACAACAAGTAGGAAGAATAACAAAACAAAAAGATAAAATAGAAAATAAAAAATAATAAGAGAAGAACAAGAGCACGCAATATTTATTAATGAGAAGATTAAAATACTTCACTATAAAAGAAATAGACATTATGGAGTATAAGATTTCCCCACAAACTATCGCCTCCAACACACCTAATCCTTAGGATACTCAACCGTACAATTTTCTTGGTTGACAAGAGATATACATATTAGAGTAAGTCAATTTGGACTCGAATTAATATTCTAAATTGATTTGGACTTGAAGGGATATCCGAAGTAGATTTGGACTTGATCTATATGACTTATAGACTCAAGACATAATAAATATCCATCTTAACTTGAGATTTACCAAGTCAAATATATTGAAACATTTCTCTCTATTTCTTTTCATTTGTGATCTGTCCCTAAAAATATTAATCTCTACAAGTATCAATCAAGTCTTAGTAATACTTGAACTTGTTAAATAGAGGTTGCTCAATTTTTTCATTTATGGCTGCAACCCATTTTGCATGCAAACTCCTTGCTATTAACTGCATTTTGATATGAGAAAAATTTCTCATTTCAACACTCTCAGTTATTGTAAGAGCATTAGTAATCATGTATGCATACAATGAAGATAGTCTAATCTATATTCTTTTCCCATCAGTAGTAATATTGTACTTGTTGTAGCACATCATCCTATATAAAATCTTGCATCTCTATCTTATTGAGCTGGATCAGAGAGTTTTATAACACTCCCTGGAGCTTCAACATCAAACTTCACCTATTTACTGATATTTATAACTTATACCTACACAATCAATAGATTATTGCTTTTGGTTTAATCTAGCAAACTCATCAAAAATAATATCTCTGCTAATAATAATTTTGGATGACCTAAATTATCTATATACCACAATCATATCTTTTTACCACATTTGCATAAGCTAGGAATATACATCTTCTTGATTTAGACTTGCTCTAGCTGCCACATTCCCTTTCTCAGCACCTACCTATAGTAATCAAGTCTTCTCGTTGATTCTCTATATAAATCCAAAACACCTTTTTCTTTAACTCTTTAGATTACAAGGTATCTTTTACATTACTAACCGAAAGGAATTTTCTACCCCACAGGATAGTATCAACAGATTTCTTATAAGAAGAGAGTAGTGAGCACAATAGAATAAGGGCTCGACCTTCATTATCATTCAAAAAAGGTTTATTGAATTTATCTATATAATCTTTCATGGGTCTATTTATAAACAACTTGGTCATGTATCTATTCTTAAATTTTAATCATAGTCTAATCATTTTTTTCTTTTTAGTGACTTCTCTGGCCACCTCGTTTGCCTAACATAATTGAATTATATTATTTGCTTTCACCAACAGCTCCTTGTCTTCATCAGATATATTATTCAATAATTTTTTCTTTCCTTCCAATGCCTTTCACAATCTTTATTGTTTTAAAAGGGCTCGCATCTTAATTTGCTAGATGTCGAAATCATTTCACAATGGAACTTCTCAATCTCAATGGTACGGTCATCATCATAAAAGTCCAATCAAAAAGGCCAAGGCCTAATACCATTTGTTTGCAATAGGTAGGCAAAATAGCAAAAAAAAAAAGATAAAAGAGAAAAAATAAGAATAAGGGCACATAATATTTATGTGGTTTGATCTATAGTTCTATATCTATAATGCAAAAGCTTCATTATAAAAAAAAAAAAATTGAAGATTACAAAATATAAGATTTTCTTAGAAATGTTGGCCGCCGATACACTCAATCTCTAGAACTTTTAAGTAGAAGTTTCTTCTCAGAAGGATTGAATTTAGGAAGAATTATTAATAAATGTGAGTTCACAAGAAAAGTTTTCTCTGTTTGTTGCATTGAATTTGCTCTTTTTTTTTCCTTTTTGAGGCATAAATTCGTAGAGTTTTAGCTATTCTTTTTTATTTAAGAATTTACTTCATCATTTCTTGATATCTCATGGTTGCATGGTCGTGTATATATATATAGGTTTTATTAAGGTTAAAATGAGAGTTGCTTTAAAGCGAATCAAATTAGATGATGATAGTGGAAGTAGATCGGAAGGTGACTGTGATCTGCAAAGTAAGATTGAATTGGACTTCAAATGGTTGAAATAAAATGATGATGATGCAAGTAAGAGAGTCTTTGAAGGAGAGAACAATCAAGAAATGGCCAAGCAACAACTAGGGCAAGAAAGATGCTGGCTCGATTGTGGGTAGGATTGTTAGTGGTGAAGAGGATGAAATGGGTGTAAGTTAGGCCACTTTGCAGCGTCATTGCTGGTGACATAATATGGATTGAGGACATGGTGGGCAAGGCATAGATGAAGGCATCCACATGATAGGAACAAGTCATTAGCAGGAGAGAAGGCATTTCTATTAATTACTGGTGGCTGTCAGTCATGTTAGAAAGAAGATAAATTAGATAATCGTATTACAATGAAATGTAATATTAGTAGTTTGGTTGAAAATTTTTGCAACGAAGGGAGAGTGCGTGCAATCCCGTGAAAGTTGCGGAGATTAGAACACAATTTTTTTTTTGAAATCCTATGTATAGGATTTATAATAATTTTTTAATTATTAATTAAAAAATTATATTTTATATAATATGTACTATGTAGTCATGTGTACTGCTAATTATAATTGCTTGTTGTTGCAGCGCAACGTGATGAATGCTCCACGAACAGGATTATGGAGACGAAGAGCTCTGATCGGCGGCGTGCATGTACGACATAATTTCTACTTTTCAAGGCCTACAGGTGATTTGATTCCGTAGGCTATTCCCTAGGAAGGTACAAGAAAGTACATATCGCTAATATATATATTAAAGAGTCGTACGTAAGAGGTAAATCGCATTAATGAATTCTCCTACGAAGTGGAGCCGGCTGGCCGTAGGATATTTAGGGCTTGCAACGTGTTAACTGAATAAGATTTGACTCGGACGTTATGATGACGAGACAGCTAGCTAGAAGCCAAATCAAACGATACTTCTGGCTGCCACGTACGATATCATAGGCACGTGCCTATGGCAGTCAAACTACTGCTATAATATTTTTTTATTAATTTTATCTACAAGATTTCGATTAGCCATGTTATTTTACTATTATGCTTGCATCAAAACTGCATGCATTTAGAATAAAATAATAGATATTTTTTAATTTAAAAAAATATATATATTTTTTGATTCTCATGATCACAACGCACCAATCACATACAAAGCTTAATTTTTTATAAAATATGATCTATAATTTAGTACAAATATATGGCAGAAGATATGGATCCCATTTTTTTTTGGTAACGTTGTCCAACTACCACCAATCTCATCATCTTTACGAGCGTCCAATCCCTTCGATCATCTTTTGTTAGTACATGGTACGAGACATGGCAAATGGGTCCGGCTTTTTTGGTGCCGTTCTCAAAAATACCACCAATCCATCATCTTTAATTATGAGCGTCCAATCCCTTCGTTCATCTTTTCTTATATTTATTCGTTGTCCTGGCTCCTATCACAATCGCACAACCTTCTTACCAATCCCTACCATCAATAATTTTGCAGCGAACGTTCTCCCTAAGTCAGGCTCCAAGCTGACGTTTCTTAGCTACCACCTCTTCTCGTGCAGCGCACTATTGACTTTGAACGTCTCTCTGCTCGGAGCTTTTTTCTAAAATAATTTTAAAAAAAAATTAAATATCAAAATATATCAAAACGAAACTTATTTATCAAACTAATGCAAAAAAAAAAAATATTATTTTAAATAGTATTTTTTCTCCTTCCACGTCACCTCCTTTTCCACGGTGTCATCATCCCAAAAAAAAAAAAAAAAAAAAAAAAGAAAGAAACGCCATTTGGAATGGCATCTTTAAAAACGCCATTTTGATGACGTTTTCAAATTTTTCCACAAAAAAAAAGAAAAAAATCATGAAAAAATGGTAAAATTAGTTTTTTAAAATTTAAAATTAATTAATAAATTAAAATTATAATTTTGATTGAAATTAAAAATATAAATATTTGAATTTATAATTCATTAAAAAAATTAATTTAGAATTTTTATTAAAAATATTTTTTAAAAGATGTCAAAAAAAATCTTAAGAAATAAAAAAAAATTATCATAGAAAAAAAAAGAAGAGAAAGAAATTTGAAAGAAATAAAAATTTAAAATTTAATTGAAAAACATCATTCGAAGTACTTGTCCTAAAAATTTTTAAAAAAATTATAAATTTTAAAATTTTTAAAAAAAATTATAATGTAAAAATTTAAAAAAATAAAATTTTAAAGATTAATTGAAATTAAAATATTATTTCAAATTACTTTCTCAAATTAAAAATAATTAATTTAAAAAAGATTCAAAAAAATTTGAAAAATAGACTAAAAAAATTTTATAAAACTTTAAAGAATTGAAAAGAAATAGAAATTATAATTGTAATTGAATAACAAACTTTATAATTTTTAATTTTAAGAAATAAGAATTATAAATGTAAATGAAATTAAAAATTATATTTTAAATAACTAAATTAATTTAAATATAAATTTTTAAAAAATATTATAAATAAAAGAAAAAAAATACGTAATAGAATATCAAAAAGATAAAAATGAAAAAAAATTAAAATTAAAATTTAAAATTATAAAAATTATAAATTAGATTAGAAAAAATATATCATAAAAGAATAAAATTAAATTAAATTAATTACAATTTTTTTTTTAGGATATTTTATAAATGTGACTTAAAAAAATTAAATTTGAATTAAATTTTGATAAAAAAAGAAATACATTAAAAAGTTTAAAAGAATGAGGAAAAGTTAAAAAGTTAAAAAGTGAAAATTTTTAAAAAGTCACAAAAAATAAGGATTATAAATTAAAAATTAAAAAAAAAAATTAAAGTTTAATTGAAATAAAAATATTTTTTAAATGTAATTTATAAAATTAAAATTTATTTAATTAAAAAAATTTTCAAATAAAATTTAAAAATATCTTAAAAAAATTTCATAAAAAGATAAAGAATTGAAAAAAATAGAAATTGTAATTGTAATTGAAGAACAAAGTTTATAATTTTTAATTTTAAGAAATAAGAATTAAAATTGTAATTGAAATTTAAAATAATATTTTAAATAACTAAATTAATTTAAACATTATTATTTAAAAAATATTTTAAATAAAGAAAAAAAAATGGGAGGAAAATTTAAAATTTAATTTGAATAAAATTTTGATCAAAAAATAAATACAGTGTAAAGTTAAAAAATGAGAAAAAATATGGAAAAAAATTTTGTAAATTGAACTTTAGAAAAAATAATATTTTTTTAATTAAAAGAAAAGAATACGTAATAGAATGCTAAAAAAAATGGAAGAAAACTGAAATTATAATTTCAAATGATAACTATTTTGAAATAAATAAAAAAAAGTATCATAAAAAAAATAATAAAATAATAATAAAATAAGAATTGTAATTATTAAATTTAAAAAAATTTAATTTTAATTTAAATTAAAAATTATCATTTAAATTATTATTTTCTTTATTTAATTTAATTTATTTATTAAAAGATTACAAATACATAATTAAAGAAATTAAAAAAAAAAAAAGGAGAAAACGCCATAGAGAATGGCGTTTTCCCCCCCAAACCTTCTTCTTCCTTCTCCCCTCCTTCTCCCTTCTCCCTCTTCTCCTTCTCCCTTCTCTCTTCTCCTTCTCGATCTTCTCCGGCGTCTCTCCGACGGCACGGCGGCGAGGTCTCGGCGGCGGTGAGCTCTTCCCCCTCTCTCTCCCTCTTCCTCTTTCTCTCTCCCTCTTCCCCTCTCTCTCTTTTTCTCATGCCGGCAGCGGGCCGCGCGTCCCGGCGGCGGGACCCGCATCCCGATGGTGGCCCCCGGCCCCCTCCTCTCTCTCTTTCTCTCTCTCTCTCTCTCTTCCTCTCTCTCTCCCTTCTCCGTGGCCGCCGGCCACAGACCGCCGGCGGCGGGCCGCGCGCCCCGGCGGCGGGTCCCGCGTCCCGACGGTGGTCCCCGACCCCCTCCTCTCTCTTCCTCTCTCTCTCTCTCTTCCTCTCTCTCTCTCTCCCTTCTTCTTGGCCACCGGCCACAGACTGCCGGCGGCGGGACGCGTGTCCCGGCGGCGGGTCCCGCGTCCCGACGGCGGGTCCGGCGTCCCGACGGTGGCCCCCGGCCCCCTCCTCTCTCTCTCTCTCTCTTCCTCTCTCTCTCTCCCTTCTCCTTGGCCGCCGGCCACAGACGGCCGGCGGCGGGCCCCGCGTCCCGGCGGCGGGTCCCGCATCCCGGGGGCGGGTCCCGCGTCCCGGTGGTGGCCCCCGGCCCCCTCCTCTCTCTCTTCCTCTCTCTCTCTCTTCCTCTCTCTCTCTCCGTTCTCCTTGGCCGCCGGCCACAGACGGTCGGCGGCGGGCCGCGCGTCCCGACGGCGGGTCCCGCATCCTGGCGGCGGGTCCCGCATCCCGGCGGTGGCCCCCGGCCCCCTCCTCTCTCTCTTCCTCTCTCTCTCTCTCTCTTCCTCTCTCTCTCCCTTCTCCTTGGCCGCCGCCCACAGTCGGCCGGCGGCGGGCCGCGCGTCTCGACGGTGGCCCCCGGCCCCCTCCTCTCTCTCTCTTCCTCTCTCCCTCTCTTCTCCTTGGCCGCCGGCCGCCTGGGCCGCGCGTCCCGGCAGTGGCCCCCGGCCCCCTCCTCTCTCTCTTCCTCTCTCTCTCCCTTCTCCTTGGCCGCCGGCCGTCTGTGGCCGGCGACGGGCCGCACGTCCCAGCGGCGGGCCGCGGCCCCCTCCTCTCTCTCTTCCTCTCTCTCTCTCTCTTCCTCTCTCTCTCTCCCTTCTCCTTGGCCGCCGGCCATAGACGGCCGGCGGCGGGTCTCGCATCCCATCCTTGGCCCCCGGCCCCCTCCTCTCTCTCTCTCTTCCTCTCTCTCTCCCTTCTCCTTGGCCACCGGCCGTCTGTGGCCGGCGGCGGGCCGAGGCCCCCTCCTCTCTCTCTTCCTCTCTCTCTCCCTTCTCCTTGGCCGCCGGCCACAGACGGTCGGCGGCGGGCCGCGCTTCCCGGCGGCGAGCCCCGCATCCCGATGGTGGGCCCGGCCCCAGCCCCGGCTGGTGGTGGGCCCGCGCCCCGGTGGCCAGGGCGGGCCCCGCGCCCCGACGGTGGTCCTCAGCCCCTCTCCTCTCCCGATGGTGGGCCCCGCGTCTCGGCGGTGGGCCCAGACGGTTGGTGGGGCCGCATGCCCTGACGGTGGGCCCCGCGTGGCGATGGCTTCGATGCGCTGGGCTGCGATGACGGTGGGGCCCACGGGTTCCGACGCTTGTTTTTTTTTATCTCATTAATTTTTTTTTATCTTTATCTAATTAGATCCAGTTGTATTTTAAATTTTTAAATATATTGCATTTCATGAAAACATAGACCCGTCAATTGATCAATGTATAATATTCTACGTTATCCGTATAAAATATATATGAAATATATATTTTTATATGGATATCGTAAAATACATACATTGGTCAATTGATTGTCCAGTTTGGACAGTTTAGGAATTGCATTTAATTCTATAGATAATTACATTATTCGAATGATATGCGGAGGGTTCGAGAGAAATTTCGGACAGTATTTTTCTTTAGTTCTCCTCACACATTTTGAGTCGTGTGGGGAGAACTAAGGGAAAATGCTGCCGAAATTTCTTTCGGTCCTTTTTGCGTATCGTTTGATTAATGTAATTAATCTATAGAATTAATGCAATTCCCGAATGGGATAAGATCTATCTGTACCTATTTATTGATGATATGATGCATATATCATGTAAATCTTTTGTAATGATAAAATAATTAATAATATAAAATATTTTAATTTTGATTTTATTGTAGGTTTTTTTGAGAAAATGGCCGGTACTCAAGTTCGTGTTTTATTGTATTATGATGGCATGATACAGAATGATCAAACTGGTGTGCAGTATAGTCACTCTACAAATCGGATGATTAGAATATCTTCATCATTATCACATCAAGAATTATTGGATCATTTATACAGCAGTATTCTTGTAGACAAAGAAAAATATGAAATAAAATTGAAATGGAGATCTCCTAATCTGTCGGGACAGTTAATACAGAGTAAATATATCTTGGTTCCAATTGATGACGATGATGATGTCGAAGAAATGCTGACCTTTCCTTTGAAATATTCAGAATGTCGATTTTTAGAATTATATATTGAAAAAGAAGATGTACCAAGCTTTGGATATCATAGTCGGTTTTTAACTCAAGCGGATAATAATGTTGGACCTTCCTCACCTTTCGTAACTCCTATGATACAAACCGATAGTGTTGAGGTCGGTTTTGCAGAACAACATTCCACTACTGTCGGTCCTAGCTGTCCAATTATTCCAAGTGCTGTGGTGACTTCTCCTGTGTCTTCTGCTATGGTGACTTCTCCTTTGGTACAAATAGTGGCAAGTGCGGGAGACGACACTCATATAGGAAATGATGATTGGGTAGTCGGTGGAATAAATTCTGATAGTCTGGGTTTTGAGTCAGATGAAAATGAAGATGAAGACAGTTGGATGGATGAGGACAGTAGCAGTAATGATGATGATGATGAAGATGAGAATGATGATGAAGATGTTCAAGCTAATATTAATGTGGAAGAATCTCAATCTCATTTGCACGAACCTCCACAATATTTTAATGATATAAATTTAGATGATGGTGGTTGTGTTAGTGCTGGTCGAAGATTGAATTCTAACAATCAATTTTGGGACTCTTCGATGACTGAATTTTCTAAAGGTTTAATGTTTGAGAGTAAAGATGATCTAAGGAGAGCTGTTGATCTTTATCACATTATGAAGCATCGGACATACAATGTAGTTCAGTCGCATTCGAAATTATGGTCCGTACGATGCGCATCATCAGATAATGTTCAGCATTGTAAATGGAGGCTTCGTGCTGCATTGTTGAAAAAACATGGATATTTTCAAATCACAAAATATGAGGGTCCTCATACTTGTTTGTTTACGGGATTGAGTCGAGACCACAAGCATGTCAGTGGAAAGATGATTAGCACATTAGTCCGATATATTGTTGAGAAAGATCCCGGTGTTAAAGTTGAAGCTATAGTGGCAGCCGTTAATGATCAATTTCAATATACAATATCATACAGGAAAGCATGGTGTGGAAAGCATAAGGCATTGGTTGATATTTATGGAGAATGGGAGCCATCTTATGCTAAATTACCTTATTATATGGCTGTACTTCAATATGCAAATCCTGGTACAGTTGTTTCATAGAATTTTTTTCAAGCTGTGAATTCTAATGTTCGTGTTTTAAATTATATTTTTTGGGCTTTCGAACCATCTATTCAGGGTTTTATGCACTGCCGTCCTGTAATTAGCATTGATGGCATGCACTTGTATGGAAAATTTAAAGGTAAGATGTTAATTGCAACAGGCATTGATACAGAGAATGGGATATTTTCATTAGCATATGCAATTGTCGATGAGGAAACGACTGCAAGTTGGAGTTGGTTTCTTTTCCAGCTCAGAACATATATCGTTAAAGATAGAAATGGAATATGCTTAATTTCTGACAGGCATACAGGTATATTAAATGCCATCGCAGATGAGTCTGTTGGATGGAGTCCACCACGTGCTTATCATCGATACTGTTTAAGACATATCTGCAGTAATTTCAACACTCATTTCAAAAATGTGCAGCTGAAAAGAGCAGTATGGCAAGCAGGAAGTGCTCATCAAGTTCGTAAATTCAATTTTATCATGGGTAGGATTAGAACAGTGAATGAAGAAGCTTGGAGCTGGTTGTCCGAGATAGAAAAGGAGAAGTGGACATTGGCACATGATGATGGCCTACGCCATGGTGTTTTAACTACAAATTTATCGAAGGTTTTTAACAGTGTTTTACGAGGAGCTAGAAATGTGCCAATTACAGCTTGTGTTCAACTGACATTTTATCGTCTTGTCAAATATTTCAATACGAGGCATGCCCAAGCCTTGAGATATGTAGAGGAGAATCAAAATAATCTTTTTACTCCTCATGTTGCAATTAAAATTGCTGAAGATCAAGTTAAGGCTAACCAGCACCGAGTAACAGCATTCAACCTTCAAAGAGGTATATATGAAGTGCTTACGAGAAGAGCAAGCGGAGGATTACGAGGTGGAGGAAATTCTCATACTGTTACATTAACTGAAAGAAAATATTCTTGTGGAAAGTGGAGCACGTACAAATATCCATGTTCACATGTTTTAGCTGTGTGTCAAGAAATTGCTGTACATTTTAGTGCTTTTGTGGATGATGCATATACAATTACAGCATACATGAATGCTTGGAGCGGTAATTTCAATCCACTACCACATGAAGATTATTGGATGCATACACGTATGTTCAAATGTATGCCTGATCATCATCGTTTGAGACCGAAGAAGAAAGGTAGACCAAAGTCAACGAGACTACAAAATGAGATGGATGATAGGCAAATAAGAAATAAGAACCACTGTGGTATTTGTAGGGAATAGGGTCATGATCGTCGTCGCTGTCCTAGGATATTTCAACATACTTCAACTTCAAGCAGTGGAAGAAATTGAAAGCTTCGACAATTAATTGCTGTCATTGTTTTATGAATTACCGTGGGATTGTATTTGAATTTTCGTGTTTAATATGTTGGGATGAACTGAATTTTGTGTTGAAGTTGTATTGTGTGATAATATTATATTTAAAAAAAATTTAAAATATATTGTCTTTTTTTTTAATACATCTGTGATAATATTGCTTGAGACAGCGTATTATGGCTTACGATCCACGATATCTCGGTCCCCGAGACAGCAGCATTCTTACATTGCAGGAGCACCATCGATCACAGACTATTTTAGATGGCGGCGTAAGCATTACAATCTTATTTACTTTTTAAATTTTTATTTTAAAAATTATGTACGTTATCTAATTATTATATTTTATTGCAGGAGTCCAGACATCTTCGTCTACGACGATCCGATGCAGATTTCTGGAGGACAGAGGACATCCCAGATAGAGTGTTAGATTATTTACGATATCTGGGATTTTATGGAGTATATCGGATCGGTCGTATACAGATGGACGTTGGTCTTATTATTGCTTTGCTTGAGAGATGGCGTCCAGAGACACACACATTTCATCTTCCATTTGGTGAGGCGACCATCAGTTTACAGGATGTCAGCATCCTTACTGGACTACCAGTTGGTTGAGATCCAGTTACCGGAGTTGATCCCACACTTACCATTCCGGAGTGGCAGGCTTTGTGCTTGCGATTGTTAGGGTTTTAGCCCGACGCACATTTTTTTGATCATTCACGACTCAGGATTGAGTGTTTGGATGATCGTTATCGTCATTTTCATATTGCGGATGATGCACCAGAGGAGATGGTGCAGCAGTATGTTAGGGGTCAGGTGCTGCGATTGTTAGGTGGTGTCCTGTTACCTGATACTTCATCGAAAAAGATGAAGTTGATGTTTTTGCCATTATTAGAGGATTTAGACTTCGCTCGTCGACTCAGTTGGGGCAGTGCAGTACTAGCTTGTCTATACCGAGTATGTGTCGGGGTTCCTATGCTGATCAAAGCGAGATTGGCGGTTATCTTGTATTATTACAGGTACGTGAATTAAAATTTTTAATTTTTAATATTTAATTATATTTTACATTCGATATATCATTTATTTAATTTTTAAATTTTGCAGATTTGGGTATGGGAGCGTATGCCGACTATCAGTCCATTACGACGACAGTTGCTCGAGATGCCATCAGAGCAGCAGGATCCTGATGTTCCATTCAGACTAGACGGACCATTAGGATACAGGTATCGAAATATTTTTTTTATTTAAATTTTATTATTTTAAATTTATTTAATATTAGTACATTGTGAAACAGATGGAACGTTGCATTCAACGTTCATCACGTATCGACAAGAGTGGCACGGGTTTATAAGTGCCAATTGAATACATTAGTTGATACATCTAGACGGATAAATTTTGAATTTTTTACAAATATCAATTTACAGTATTCATAATCTATTATAATTTTATATTAATTTTTTTTATTTTAACTATATTATATCAGTTTTTGTGGGAGCCATATACAGATGGGATATTGGCTATACTGCCGCAGATGTGTACAGTTGGACACGACATATGGACTGCTAGGGTGTCACTTATTTGTTTTGATGTGGTAGAGTGGCATCTTCCCGATCGTGTCCTGCGACAGTTTGGTCAGACTCAGGGCATTCCAGAGCAGTTTAATACCAGCCAGGGACTTCATCGTATTGATCGACGAGGGAGAGCTCGTATCGACTGGCGTATCAGACATGCACAGTACATCGATATTTGGGATGCACGTCGAGATCACATTGTTCATGGTAATCCTATTTTGACAGGCCGTTCATATACTGATGACTACATGGCTTGGTTTTTTAGCATTACGGTGCGAGTCATTGGACAGTCTCAGTATGCAGTTTCTGGATACGAGGGCGAGAGTTCTACTGTACGTCTTTTGGTAAGATTACGAAAATTACTTCATGTTATTTGTGTTATATTTTTGTTTTATATTGTACACTATACTGATTGTTTTATACTAACTGTTCTATTTTTATTTTATAGACTGATTCTGTGTCGGATCTTGTGTTGGACACTCGTCGTGCTTTATCTACGACTGATGAGGACGAGCTGATTCAGATACTGCGGCAGATGGAGAGAACAGGTTCCGAAATATTGGTGGCGATTGGTGTTGATCCACATACCAGTGCGCCTTGGTATGGAGCAGTTCGGGCGTCAGATATGAGTTATACGCCGTCACCATATGCTTCACATATGCCATCACCGCATATTCCGCATATGTCATCATTTGATGCTGCACAGATGCCACCATCTTTTCATCCACAGATGGCAGCATCTTCTTCTTCCTACATCCCCCAGATGCCATCACCGGGTACCAGTTGGCCACATGAGTATGATACTTTTTTTTCAGGTCCATCCGTATATCCAGATGAGAGAGTTGAACGGGTCTCTCAGTCCGTAGATGATCCGACAGCATCAGTTATTCCTGAGCAGCATGATCAGCAGATCTCCTCCACTGATATAGGAGAGGAGCCATCACAGCAGGAGCAGCCGGCGAGGACCTTCCTGAGAAGGTCCAAGCGACCACGGATGCTGCGACGTCCTTGTGGGACTTAGTCTTTGTTGTATTTGTATTTAGTATTTTTATATTTTTGTTGTATTATTTTTTTTTGTACGTTTGATATTTTTATTCTATTGAATAATATTAAATATTGATTTTATTTTATATTATTTAATTTTAAATGATCGGATATTATGATCGGTGCATATGGATACACATACTCGAACGTGTCTCAGAACATTAGGAGAGAAAATATTATGCTGAAAGGACTATAAAAATTATAACGTAAATAATAATATATCAAATGTTGCTTTTTGAATTGAACTTTAGAAAAAATAAATATTTTTTTAAGTAAAAGAAAGGAATACGTAATAGAATGCTAAAAACATAAAAATGAAAGAAAACTAAAATTATAATTTTAAATGATAAAATTTTTAAAATAAATTTTAAAAAAGTATCATAAAAAAATAATAAAATAATAATAAAATAAGAATTATAATTATAAATTATAAAAAAAATTAATTTTAATTTAAATTAAAAATTATCATTTAAATTATTATTTTTATTATTTAATTAAATTTATTTATTAAAAGATTACAAATAGATAAGTAAAGAAATTAAAAAAATAAATAAATAAAAAGAGAAAACGCCATTCTCTCCCCTCTCCAAACCCCTTTTTTCCCTCCTTCTCCCTTCTCCTACTCCCTTCTCCCGTCTCGATCTTCTCCTTCTTCCTTTACAAATTTAAGTAAAGGAAAAGAATACGTAATATATCATAAAAATAGAAGAAAACTAAAATTATATTTTTAAATTATAAAAATTATAAATTAAATTAAAAAAATATATCATAAAAATAGTAAATAAAAGAGAAAAAATGGTAATAAAATAGAAATTATAATTTAAAACAAAAAATTAATTTTAATTTAAATTAAAAATTATCATTTAAATTACTATCCTCATTAAAAAATTTAATAAATTAAAAAAAAAATAATTAAACAAATTATGAAAAAAATTTAAAAAAATTTTAAAAAAAGAAAAAGAATAAAAAAATGTCGAAGGGAACGGCATTTTCTCCTTTCCTCCCTTCTCCCTCTTCTCCTTTCTCCCTCTTCTCCCTTCTCCGACGTCTCTCCTACAGCACGACGGTGAGATGCCTCCTCTCTCTCCCTCTTCCTCTCTCTCCCTCTTTTTAAAAAATTTAAAAAATAAAAATTATCAGAAAGAAAGTCAAGGGGTCGACTCACAGAGTGTGGCAGCCAAAAATTTTGCGTGCCGTTAAACTCTTTTAGCCATGAGTCGATTAATGGGGTCGACTAAAAAATATAAATCTATTTTTCTTAGAAAATATGCTTCCAAAAATATTGAAATTGCCTCTAATAGATTACACATCTTTTGTTCTTGCTTTTGAGACTTCAGAATCATATCTGATAAAATTATGATTTTTTTTCTTCATTTTTTAACTTTTTAATGTATTTATTTTTTGATCAAAATTTAATTCAAATTAAAAATTTTTAAGTCACATTTATAAAATATCCGAAAAAATAAATTATAATTAATTTAATTACATTTTATTCTTTTATGAAATATTTTTTTTTATAATTTTTATAATTTTAATTTTTATTTTTAATTTTCTTCCACTTTTATTTTTTTGACATTCTATTACGTATTTTTTTTCTTTATTTAAAATATTTTTTAAATATTAATATTTAAATTAATTTAGTTATTTAAAATATTATTTTTAATTTCAATTATAATTTTAATTCTTATTTCTTAAAATTAAAAATTATAAACTTTGTTCTTCAATTACAATTAGAATTTCTATTTTTTTTAATTCTTTATCTTTTTATGAAATTTTTTTAGACAATTTTTATATTTTATTTAAAAATTTTTTTAATTAAATTAATTTTAATTTGAGAAATTAATTTTAAAAAATATTTTTATTTCACTTAATCTTTAAAATTTTATTTTTTTAAAAATTTAAATTTAGAATTCTTATTTTTTATGACTTTTTAAAAATTTTAAGTTTTTAACTTTTCATCATTTTCTTACTTTTTAATGTATTTCTTTTTTTATCAAAATTTAATTCAAATTTAATTTTTTTAAGTCATATTTATAAAATACCCTAAAAAAGATCGAGAAGGAGAAGAGAGAAGGGAGAAGGAGAAGAGGGAGAAGGGAGAAAAAGGGGAGAAGGAAGAAGAGGGGAAAAAGGGTCTGGGGAGGGGAAAACGCCATTCCCTATGGCGTTTTCTCTTTTTTTTTTTTAATTTTTTTAATTATGTATTTGTAATCTTTTAATAAATAAATTAAATTAAATAAAGAAAATAATAATTTAAATGATAATTTTTAATTTAAATTAAAATTAAATTTCTTTAAATTTAATAGTTACAATTCCTATTTTATTATTATTTTATTATTTTTTTTACGATACTTTTTTTTATTTATTTCAAAATAGTTATCATTTGAAATTATAATTTCAGTTTTCTTCCAATTTTTTTTTTTAGCATTCTATTAGGTATTCTTTTTCTTTAATTAAAAAAATATTATTTTTTCTAAAGTTCAATTTACAAAATTTTTTTCCATATTTTTCCTCATTTTTTAACTTTACACTGTATTTATTTTTTGATCAAAATTTTATTCAAATTAAAATTTAAATTTTCCTCCCATTTTTTTTTCTTTATTTAAAATATTTTTTAAATAATAATGTTTAAATTAATTTAGTTATTTAAAATATTATTTTAAATTTCAATTACAATTTTAATTCTTATTTCTTAAAATTAAAAATTATAAACTTTGTTCTTCAATTACAATTACAATTTCTATTTTTTTTCAATTCTTTATCTTTTTATGAAATTTTTTTAAGATATTTTTAAATTTTATTTGAAAATTTTTTTAATTAAATAAATTTTAATTTTATAAATTACATTTAAAAAATATTTTTATTTCAATTAAACTTTAAATTTTTTTTTATTTTTAATTTATAATCCTTATTTTTTATGACTTTTTAAAAATTTTCACTTTTTAACTTTTCCTCATTCTTTTAAACTTTTTAATGTATTTCTTTCTTTATCAAAATTTAATTCAAATTTAATTTTCTTAAGTCACATTTATAAAATATCCTAAAAAAGAAATTGTAATTAATTTATTTTAATTTTATTCTTTTATGATATATTTTTTCTAATCTAATTTATAATTTTAATTTTTTTTCATTTTTATCTTTTTGATATTCTATTATGTATTTTTTTTTTATTTATAACATTTTTTAAAAATTTATATTTAAATTAATTTAGTTATTTAAAATATAATTTTTAATTTCATTTACATTTATAATTCTTATTTCTTAAAATTAAAAATTATAAAGTTTGTTATTCAATTACAATTATAATTTCTATTTCTTTTCAATTCTTTAAATTTTTATAAAATTTTTTTAGTCTATTTTTCAAATTTTTTTTGAATCTTTTTTAAATTAATTATTTTTAATTTGAGAAAGTAATTTGAAATAATATTTTAATTTCAATTAATCTTTAAAATTTTATTTTTTTAAATTTTTACATTATAATTTTTTTTTTAAATTTAAAATTTATAATTTTTTTAAAAATTTTTAGGACAAGTACTTCGAATGATGTTTTTCAATTAAATTTTAAATTTTTATTTCTTTCAAATTTCTTTCTCTTCTTTTTTTTCTATGATAATTTTTTTTATTTCTTAAGATTTTTTTTGACATCTTGTAAAAAATATTTTTAATAAAAATTCTAAATTAATTTTTTTAATGAATTACAAATTCAAATCTTTATATTTTTAATTTCAATCAAAATTATAATTTTAATTTATTAATTAATTTCAAATTTTAAAAAACTAATTTTGCCATTTTTTCATGATTTTTTCCCTTTTTTTTGTGGGAAAATTTGAAAACGCCATTTTGAATGGCGTTTTTAAAAACGCCATTCAAAATGGCGTTTTTAAAGACGCCATCCCAAATGGCGTTTCTTCCTTTTTTTTTTTTTTTTTTTTGGGACGATGACACCGTGGAAAAGGGGGGTGACGTGGAAGTGGAAAAAACGCCATTCAAAATGACGTTTTTCCCTTTTGCATTAGTTTGGTAAATAAGTTTCGTTTTGATATATTTTGGTATTTAAGTTTTTTTATTGAATTGTTTTGGAAAAGAGCTCCTCTGCTCGTCTCTTTCCAAGCATCGGTGGGATCTGTTCTAAATTCCATCACCCTCTTTTCAGGCTTCTCTCCTCCGCATTGTGGAAGGGGGTTATATTTTGTCTGATCTCGTCATGGATTCTGTGCGTATGTTTATGCAAAAGGAAGGATCTTCGGAGCAGCGGCGGACCTACTAATAGAGGAGGTCGTCTGCACCTCTTTTGTCCTCAAAAAAAAAAAAATTATATATATATAATTTAAAAAAATAAAATTATATAAAAATATTATATTTTTTTGATAAAACATGTATCATTAATTTTTTAAATTTTTTATTTTTAGCCATGTAACGTTCTAAATTGAAATCTCTAAATTTAAAATTAACTCTTTGTCTGCAAATCTGAAATTTTCTTTTCCGACCCTGTCTTTATCTCTCTTTCTCTCTTATCGATCTCTCTCCCAATTCTCTTTGTATACTACACCATCCGATCCAAAATCTTAGGTCCGCCACTGTTTGAAAGGCTATGCGGTCTTTTTTTTTTTTATTTCTCTCTTTTTTTCTCACAGAAAAGAGATAATGTCTGAAAATAAACTTCCAAAAACATAACATATGAATGATGGAGCAAATTGTTTAGCGATCCATGCAATTTATCTTAGATATAATCAAACTTGGCTGGCGATTTTTTGGTTAAGCTTGATCGAGCTTAATTTTGAACATATGAACCGAATTGGAGCCAATTTTAGTGCACTTTAGATACGTCGCCAAGTGCAAAATAGAAACTAAGTTTTTAATTCAGAGCGACTTACGAGACATGGAACTTCAAAATATACCCATCACATGTTTTGTGTCCAATGATTGACAAATTAAGTCCATCATGAGTAGTGTGGGTGGGTGCCAAGTGTAAATTTAATTTTGAATAACTTGATATATTTGATGTCAAATGTATGATTGATGGTTTCACCATTGCTGGTTGTTAAATATGTGCCATAGTGATGTTAATGTATCTAGCTATTTTTTTGAACAAACAACAACTACTATAATTGACATTCCACTTGTTCAAACTTGATTGTTAAGTAATAGAACCAAGATTCGCAGGCCGCTTTTAAGCTCAGCTTATGAGGTATGAGCACAATTCATAATGCTAGCAATGGTCATGCACACAAGTAGAAAGTCATTTTCACCACAAAATGAGGATTCGCTCCATGATTGGTGCACTCCAGCAACCTGCATGCTAATCGCAAGAGATACTGAATCTGAATCTTACAAGAAAAGCCAATTCTAATGCCCTAAAAACTTGGAGACTTTACTTGATTGGGATGTTGGTGAATCATAATACCAAAAATAATTTAACATACATATCCACATCTAACTTGGATTAAAAACTCAAACCAGTCAATTTTGAGCCCAACTATATATACCAAATCTGGTTTTCTTTCACGAAGAGTAATTCTTTATGCACTGCCTGTGGTGTAGAAAGTCTGATATGGAGTGCACCGCCTCGTCCGATTGATCCACGTAGTACCCTCATGGCCGATGTGATCGATCGTCTGCAGGAGCAGAGAAAATGGAGGCGGTGTTCTGTCCCATTGCCGAATATATTTAATACACGTCATAATCTATTTTTCAATTTTGGTTCAATTTTAACGTGATCAAAATATCCTTTCTTTCCAAAATGACTTTTGGTATATCTTTTCGTCGGACTAAAAATTTCAAATGTTGCTCTTCTCTCCTCTTCCTTCTTTTGTTGAGCTTCTGTCCGTCCAAAAAGAATTTCTCAGCTACAATTTTGCGTCTGAGGTTCTTGAGTAACAACGTCAAGTAGGTTTCAAATGGGAATGCTCTTTTCATTTTTGAATACAGCATGTCATAAAAATATTATATGAAAGTATAATAAATCAGGATGTGACGACATTCCATGTTGATATTACGACATCAGGTCGGAAGTATACTTTCGGATAGTTTTATGATATCCTGGGATAAAATGATGACATTCGACATTAAAATTGTTAGATCCTATAACTAAAACGCCTACCAATCACAATTTTGAGTATATTATGATCTTTCAGATCTAAATGATGATATTATATATCTATATAATGACATACTGGAGATAAAATAAAATAGAAGATTTTATAGTTTTATGACATTCACAGTCAAAATTATGATATCCTACGTTAAAATTATGATATCCTATAGGTAGAAGGCACATTGAAGATAGTTTTGATAATATTATGACATTCGAGATCCGAATGATGATTTTATATGTCATTATTATGACATCGCATAGGTAGAATGAAAATGATGAACTTTTTTAAATATTTTTATGATATTTTATGTCGAAATTATGACATTCGACGTAAAATTTATGATATGTTGTACGTAAAATACCTTCCGAATATAAGTTTTGATGACATCATTGGTCAATATTATGATATTTTAGGTTAATATAATAACATCTTACAGGTAAAATAAAATTAGAGAACCTACTTTTGAAATTTTTATTACATCCTGGATCGGAAGTATGATATTGGATGTTAAAACTATGACACTCTGTAGGTAAAACTCCTATGAAAAATATATGTTAACAATATTATGACATCACAAATCCAAATTATGATATTAAAATTAATATTATGCCAATCTGTATGTAAAAATATTTAGAAAAACTTTTTTTGATATTGTTATGATATCCTGGATCAAAATTATGATATTTTATGTTAAAATAATGACATCCTGTGGGTAAAATTACTACAGTTATAGTTTTCGATATTTTAATGACATCGTGAGTTAAAATTATGATATTATAGATTAATATTATGACATCCTATAGGTAAAACATCTTTGAAGTACATTCTTTGATATTTTTATAATATTCTGCTATAAAATTATGACATGCGATGTTAAGATTATGACGTCGTTTAGTTAAAAGGCCTCCAGAATATGGTCTTGACAATATTATGACATCCTATCATTAAAAGTATGACATCCTATCGTTAAAAAGATAACATTATGTAGATCTGATAATATTATGGCATCCTCGGTCAAATTCATGATATAGTAGGTTAATATTATGACATGTTTTATGTAAAACATGTGACAAGTAGTGCCCTTATGGCTGCATGTGACATCCCTGACTTTTCCATATTCGGCGGTGTCGTGCTCTGCAACATCAATAATAGGTCTTTTCAAAATATTGAAAAGGTACTTTTGTCTCCTTTGCTTAGCAAAGAAATTGAACCGCCTTCATCTCTTTCTCAAAATATCACTTCGTCTTTCCTCCACTCTGATGACCGATATTTTCTCTGTTTTCTTCCTTCAGACAAACATAGCATTTCGACGTCCCCATCCCAAATAAAAGTTTTCTTTCATTATTTTCTTCCTTCGGATGGTCGCATTTTTAGATACCATATTTAGTCAGTAATGGCCACTAAAAATTTTGAGTTTAAAAGGCGTCGAGAAGAGGACGACGAAAAAGAGGAGACGATCGAATAGAGTAGAGCAATGGTTCTTTACACGGGAGAGGATGCCCCTACAATTTTAAAGAGAAATGAAATAATGGAAAGAGAAGAAAGTAAATTTTTTTTAAATATTAGGGCATCCATTTAGGATTTTTTTAATGCATCTGTTGGTGCAGAATTCTACTGATGCCGGAGAAGCTGGAGTTGATATGACCGCATCCGCCATTGGGACCTGCAAGGAAAGTCTAAACCAGAGTTGGGGGTACTCCGGCAAGACCCTCCGACGCTCAAGTCAGTACTCTGCTTCAACAGAAATGGAGTGCTCGAGTAAGAATTTTAGCAGAGTTTCGAGATATAATTTTTAGCTTAGAGAAGAACGTATCTGGGGTCCCTTTTTATAGACGGAGGGCGTAACTGATTGACAGCGACGTCTATAATCATCTGGTAGTGGGCCGTTCAGGGCCACGTGGAGTTTGTTACGGAGAGTGGAGTGGTATCCGTTATCGCGACTTACCAGAGAGTGGTGGAGCCACGTGGAATCCGTTGCTGAGAGTGGAGTAAGGTAGTGGCCATTGTCGTGACTTGCTAGAGGGTTCGGATCTGTCGGCTGAAGCTCGACTGGGATGTCTGATGGAGCGGAATGACTCTCTGTCTCGTCGATCCTAAGAGAAGTTCAGATATTTCTGAGGTTGCTGACGGGTCTACTGTTATTGGGTGCCTAGAGTGCTGATGCTGCAGGTGGGAGTCATCTGTTGTAGAAGCTCGGATGGAAACTTTCTATTGAAAAAGTCTGGTTTCATGAAGAATCTGACAGAGGGTCGACCGGCGGTGGACTTCGGATGGCGTTGGAGAGGTTCGTCCGCTGGAGGAGTCTGGGGGATCCTGTGAAAGTCCGGATGGCATTGTTGAAGTCCGGCTGACGCTATTGAAGGTTGATGGCTGGGTAGACACCGGAGGCGGTCGGTCGTTGTGGAAATCCAGCTGCTAGAGTCTGTCTGTTGTAGAAGTTCATCCGGGATCCCTCCGCTATGGAAGTTCAGACAGAGTCTGATTCTTGCAGAAGGCCAAAAGGAGACCACTTATTGTAGAAGCTCGATCGAAGATCGATTGTCGTGGAAGCTCGAAGTAGTGACTTGGCTGGTGGAGCCTGTCCTGTTGTAGAAGCTCGTCTGAGATCCGGCTACAAAGAAGCTCGGCTAAAGTCTACCTGTAATAGAAGTTCGAAAGAAATTTATTTACAGTAGAGGCTCGAATGAAATTTGCTTACAGTAGATATCCGAAGTAGACCGCCTGCAGTAGGAGTTCGGAGTAGACTACTTGCGGTAGAAATTCGGCTCTCGTAGGAGCTCGGATGAAATTCGAAAGGCGGTCGACCACCGTAGAAACTTGGATGGAGTCTGGTTACTATAGAAATCTCGTTGTCGGAGAAGCTCGAATATTGATGAAGTCCGAAAGAAGTTTAGAGTAGAGTCGTTCGTGGCTGGAAGAAGTCTGAAAGGGATTCGGAGAATAGTTGATCACTGTAGAAAATCGGCTGATAGCGAAGCCCAGAGAGCATTTGGAGCAGCCCGACAGATAAATGGAGAAGCTTATTGTCGGAGAAGTCCGGATGGTCGAGGGAGTTCAGAAAGACATCATACAAGGTCGGAAGTCGGAAAAGTCCTGGAAGGGTCGGTCTTTTGCAAACTTCGGCTGGGGGTATTTTATATCCAACAGCATCGATATTTTCACATACAGTTCACCTTTAGATTTTACACTAACCAAATATGACCTCTTTTCATTAACAATATGCCGTCTCTAATCCAATTTATCATATATTTTTTTATTTTTATGACATCGTGGGTTGGAATTATGACATTATTAGTTTGAGTTATGACATCTTGCAGCTAAATAGCCTGTCGACTTTAATTTTGATAATATTATGATATCGTAGCTTAAAATTATGATATCGTAGATTAATATCCTGATATCATCTAGATAAAATACTTTATAATTATATTTTTTCTCAATTTTATGACATCCTAGAGTATGTGTTGACAATATTAAGACATCGTAAGTCAAAAGTATGATATTGAAAGTGAATATTATGATTTTTTGTAGGTAAAACATCTCAAAGTTTTATATTTTTCTAACTTTATGACATGCCATGTTGAAATTATGTTGGCATATAGGTAATCAACCTCCCGATGATAAATTAGGCAATATCATGATATTTTACATATTAAATTTATATTATTATATATTAAAATTATGATATCCTATAGCTAAGAAGCCTTTAGTTGATAATTTTGATGATATGATAACATCATAGTTCAAAATTATGATATCATAAGCCAATATTATGACATCCTAGCCCAAAATATCTTAGAATTATGACTTCATGTTATAATTTGTTGTTGTTGACCATTCGATTCTTTATTTCAGTGTGAAGTCAAGTTCTCCTAAGGGTTGTTTGATCCAAGACTCTAATTTTTAAGAATTTCTGTAAACCTGCAGTGTACGTTCAAAATATATGAAAAATAAATTTTTCTCCTATGCACATAGAGCTCATCAGGAGTACTCCATTTGGTGCCTATATTTACATAGAGCCCATTGTTGTAAATGGGGTGCTGCTCTCGGACATCATAAAATATCATGTTGGAGGTGATCGATTCATGTTTGGTGAAAAAATTTTAACCTTCAGTGCTGAAGAAGTGGCACTTATTTTGGATCTTCCATGTCATGGAATGAAAATCTCAACCACCGCAAGACATCCAAAGAAGATCGATAGGCTATTTGAGAGATTTAGAAAGAGATTGAACCTATAGCATAAAGGGTTAGAGTCTTTGATTGGTGAGCTAAAGACCTCTAATAGAAAGGAGGACATTAAAGATACTGTCAGACTTTGGATAGCATATATACTTGTCCTTTTTTTGACTCTAAAATCAAATCAGATATATCCAAGAGAACTGATCCCTTATTTGGATGATTTGTCTGGATTGAGATCTATTGCTTGGGCCATTACAATCAAGAACTTGATAGTTGAGGTCCTTCCAGAGATTGCTGAATATCTGAGGTCTGGAGAGCTATGCCAAGCCAAAAGGATTGATAAGGATACGAGGCAGTCCACTCTCCTTGACTATTCGACCGCCCTCGTTGTAATTATAAGATATAGTACCTATAGTCCAGCCTTTCGTTTTAACTCTTCTGTAGTATGATACATGAAATACTCGTTTGTAGGCATGGTTTTTTGAACATACATTCATAAGGCTCCCATCTGATCTTTCAAAATTTTTAAGGTTGTTAAGGTGGCATGATTACAGAAAATGGAGTCACGATCCAAATTTTGACAAAATCCAACCCCATAAGGTAAAATCAGATCTGAAAATTTTTTCTCATTGGATGTCATACATTTTATAGGATGTCATAAAATTTTATATGGTAATTTACTAATTTCACCTTCATCTTTCTTTTTTATCAGGTTTTGAAAGTTCTTCTACCTGCCCCAGTGGAGCTGTGGCTTCTCAGTTCTGTTGGAGCAAGACTTGAATAGAAAAAAAGCCCTGATGAAGCAAAGATAGAGTCATCCAATCTATCATGTTGTGCAATGTGTGTAGGACTGAAAATCGAAATTGAGGAGCTTAGAAAAAATCTCTCATTCATGAAAAGCTGTTGAGATCCTTGACCAAAAAGGGGATCAAGGATAAGGAGGAGTAGGGGGAAGAAAGGCATGGAGATGAAGAAGAGGAAGAAGACGATGAAGAATATGATGACCTAGAGGAACAGAAGAAGGAGGAGGAAATTAAGGAGTTTAGAAAGAGGAGGAAGGAGAAAGAGGAGGAGAAGAAGAGGTTGAAGGAGGAACAAAGGAAGAAGAAGGAGGAGAGTAAGAAGAAGGAGGAGGAGAAGGAGAAGAGGGAGGAGGAACAACAAAAAAAGGATGAGGAGGAAAGGAAGAAGAGGGACAAGAAGAAGAAGGAGAAAGAAAAGAAAAGGCTGCAGCCGGTGGAAATGAAGAAAAAGGAGGAGGAGGAGGAGGAGGAGGAGAGGGAGGAGAAAGAGAAGAGGACTAAGGAGGAAGAAAAGTGAAAGAAAGAGGATGAAGAAAAGAAAAGGATGGTGGAGGAGGAGAAGAGGAAGAGGGAGGAGGAAGAGAAGAGAACAAGGGAGGAGGAAGAAGAGAGAAAGAAAGAGGAGGAAGAGAAGAAAAGAGAGGTAGAGGAGGAGAAGAAGGAGAAGAAGAAGAAGGAGGAGGAGAAAGAGAGGAAAAGGAAGCAACAGGAGGAGGAAGAAAGGAAAAGGAGGGAAGAGAAGAGGAAAAGATGGGAGGAAGAAAGGAAAAGGAAAGAGAAGGAAGAAAAGAAGAAAAGAGAGGAGGAAAAAAGAAAAAAGGAGGAGGAACAGAAGAAGGGGGAAAAGAAATTTATACATTTACTTGAGAGAAGGGTGAACAAAGAATCCCACAAATGCAAGACCTCAATTTTTATACAAGATCCAAATTATGAGACCAGTTAGCCTCCATAGAAGAGGAAGGCAGCCCCCACCAAATCCAAAAAAGTATGTGTTGTCGACCTCTCCTCACTCAAAAGTTCCGAACCAAAATTAAACATGGTAGGCATTAGATTCCTGTATGATTTGTTAGACTCATGTGGGTTAAAATTTTTAACCGGATGTTTTAACATAGAGATTCATCGAGTATTCATGAGAATACACAGCAAAGGCCTATTGTCAGAGGAGGAGGATGCCATAATTCAACTGTTTTTGAGTGAAAGAGTTACCTCATAAGTGTTTTAGAAAATTTATGACAACCTATATAGCATAATGTACTTTGATCATGGTAAAAAATTTTGTGTTATCCAATACAGAGAGGTTGTTTTCAACAATAATAAAAGAGGCAGCATTACGAGGACTAACCTTCATGATTTGCTATTCGGCAACATGATAATTGATGATGTAAAGAATCAACTCCTCTTCAGTTATAGTCATTTCTTATTTTTTCTTCTAGACATGATGTCTGTTAATATAACTTATGATTGTGGACATCCTAACATAATGCTTTGCATGAATAGATAATTGATGCGGTGCAGGATTTCTTGATTAAGAAATACACAGAACGATTATATTTGTATCACAAGTGTTTTGTCGCCCCCGTAATGACAGTTGGAATGCACATTCAGTCGCCATCATCGATGTATGAGCTTGCTGGCACGGTGGGAGAACTCATTTTTGATGGAGTTAGTGATGATGAGAAGAAAAAATTTAGATTTTTTTTCAGTATCATCAATGCGGAAAACCTCCACTGGCACTTGGTGGAAATTGACATGGACAATAAAAGGTTCATCTATTTAGACTCGATCAAGCATAATGCTTGAGATAAGGCTGATGCTAGAAAATGGCAAAAGATAGTTGCAGACATATTCCATATATATTGCAACAATGTAGAATTGAGTGGATGGAACATGGTAGAAGATAATGACTGCCCTTCTTCACCCCAAAGTTCCCTCAATTGTGGACTCTGCTGCCTGAAGTACATGGACTTTGTTGCTCTCAAAGACAGCGCAGACAAATAGAACTTCACGCATGAGGACATAATTCAATATCACGGGGAGCTTGGGGCCAACATCATCAGAGCGGGTCTCGAACAAAAGGTTAATGCTGTCATCCAAAAACTATGAACCCTTTGTCAGAAACAATTCTTTGTAAAGCATTGTGTATAGGATTGTTGAAATTGTCATTCTTTTTGTAAAGCATTGAAAAGCATTGATCGGGATGTAAAACTTTGTCGTGTATATCTATATTTGGTCATGTGTTTCAGGCAGGATGTCATAATTTTAACATTTTATTCTAGATAATAACATCTTCTGTCGAAATTATGACATCGTCGGTCGAAATTATGATACTCTGGCACATAAAATGCATCGATCCTGTAGAATTATGACATATGATGTCGAAAATATGATATTGTAGGATGAAATTATAACATTCTACTGCAGACCGGTCTATGAAGGTAGAATCATGATATCCTGTTTCGAAACATTGACATTGTAGATCGAAATTATGACATCCTGATATAAAGCGATCTTCGATTATAGAATTATGATATGCTGGCTCAAAAATAGTGACATCGTAGCTCAAAATTATGATATCCTCACACGAAGATATCCTCGAACACTAAATTAGGACATCTTGGGTCTGAAATATGACATCGTTGGGTAAAAGTATGCAATCGTAGGTTAGAATTATAACATCCAGGGTAAAAATTATGATATTTGCAGCATTCGGAGATGTTTTTGCTATTGTAAGTTTGATCTACAATATTATAATTTAGATCTAGGATGTCATATTTCTGCTTTCTCAAAAATTTCAGCAGAATTATGGCAACCTGGGTAAAAGTTACGGTCATTTTGCTTCAGATTATGACACCTGGTATTAACCTGACATTCGAAATTATGGCATTCATTTTTACTTTAGTTGTAGGATGACATAATTATGACATTTTATGGTAGAATTATGGCATCCTGAAAAGTTATGGACAAATTATCTCAAAGTTATAACATTTTGTGTCAAAATTATGACACTGTAGGACAAAATTATGACATCCTCAGTATAATATTCAAAACCTATACCTGTTAGGTGTTTTACATACATGATGTCACAATACTAACATATAATGTCATAACTTCTTAGTAGAATATCAAAATATCACCAAAACTGCTTTCGATAGGCGTTTTACCTATAGAATATAATAATTTGAGACTAAGATGAAAGCAATTTCAACCCAAGATGTCATAAAAATATAAAATAAAAGCTCTTCTATTTAGTTTTGCATACAAGATATCATTATATTGACGTATAATGTCATCATTTGGACTTGGGATGCATTATATCATCAAAACTGCATTCAGAAGGTGTTTTAGATAAAGGATGTCATAATTTTCATGTCGAATGTCATAATTTTGAAAATAAATTTTTAAATTTTATTTCATCTGTAGGATATCATAATATGAATATAGAATGTCATAATATTAACCCCCAATATCATAAAAATATCAAAACATTCGTTCGAAAAGTGTTTTACGTAAGGATGTCATAAATTTAACATCGTGTGTCCTAATTTCAACACATCATTTCATAAAAATATCAAAAAAAAATTAATCAATTTATTTTTTCTATAAGATGTCATAATATTGACCTCGGATGTCGTAATATCATCAAAATTTATGACATTCTAGTTCAAAATAAAGACATGTTGAAGTAAACATTCTCAAATATAACATAAGAAAGTTCAATTCCAAATAAATTATTTCATTTATAATAATTATAGGAAAAGGATCCTAGTGAATGCGATCATACAAACAAAAAAAGAAAAAGAAATAAGAGTATCCAACACCGACTCTACGCTCCGCCCAATGAAAGCTCCTCTTTTCTTTCACCAAGAAGAAGAAAATCAAAACTTGGGTGCACCATCATCGATCGTTGAAGATTACGCACAAGAAGGAGAAAGAGGCTGTCACGGAAGGCATGCTCCCATGCTGTGCATGAATCCACACTTTACCCAAGCAAGATGACCATTTCTAATACCTTCCAAACCAAGCTAAAATCTACAAGATGACTTCTTTCTCTCGAATGACAAGTGACAACCCCGACCGGCAAGGTGGGCTCCTGCGGCGAAAGGAGCTGCCCCATCGCACCATAGCACGCAAGTGTGAATCTCCACTCTGAATAGAGGTGAGGTGGTGTTCTCCCTCCTCTAAACAAAGGAGCCAAATCAAAGCGCACCGTAACCACCATAATTAACCAGAACATGTGTCGACTGGGGGTTGGTCGTAGACACCACCCCAACTAACACACACCTAAGTCGGGCGTGAGTGGGGTGGTCATGTCATTTCGCCTCCCCTCTCCTTGACTTCAATGCAACGTGTAGACAATGCGGGCACAGAAGTGCGGTGTCATAATATTAACCCTAAATTAAAATTATGGCATCAGTTTTTGCTTAACCTACAAGATATCGTAATATTAACCTAGATTGTCATAATATTGACCTCCGATGTCATAAAAACACCAAAACATCCATTCGAAATGTATTTTACGTATATGATATCATTAATTTAACCTCGAATGTCATAATTTCGACACAAAATAACATAAAAATATCAAAAATAAGTTTTTATATTTTGTTTTACCTGCACGATGTCATAATATTAATTTATAATATCATAATATTGACCCACGATATTATAAAAATATCAAAATATACGTTTGCAAGATATTTTACATACAGGATGTCATAAATTTAATATCGTATATCATAATTTCAACACACAATATCATAAAAATATCAAAAGAATTTTGCTGATTTAATTTTTCTACAGGATGCCCTACAAGATGTTATAATGTTGACACACATGTCATAATAACGACTCATGATGTCATACAAACATGAAAATGTGTGCTTGGTAGGCGTTTGTGGTACAGGATGTCAAAATCATGATGTACTTAATTCAAATATTCCAGAACACAAAGTAAAAAATTCAATTTCAAAATAAATATTTTATTTATGATAGTTACAGGAGAAGGATCGTAGCGAATGCGACCATACAAACAAAAAGAGAAAGAAAAACAATATGAGATAACACCGACTCTACGCCCTGCTCGATGAAAGGCCATGAAAATTGAAACTTGGGTGCACCTTCATCAATCCTTGAAGAGAACACCGACACTAGAGACAGTCATTGAAGCCATGAAGATCCCATACCCCAATTCTAGATTTGATTGCCGAAAGACCATCCCCTACACACAGAAGTGCAGCCATAAGGAGTCATGCTTATTTGCCCCCTCCTCCTGCCCCGTCTCGAGCTGCACCTTTCAAGGCCTCGCTCTCAAAGGCATGTACCCCTCAGAAACACCATTAGAACTCTCATTAAAGTCATGCCCCTGCTTTGAGCATGGCACCAACCCGGATCCCTCGAGGTCACAGATCTGCACTTTCCCCAAGTGAGATGATCATTTCCAATACCTCCCAAGATGATCGATGGTGAGGACCGTGTTACGGTGGCCATCTCTCCAAGGAGGAAGCACATAACCTGTAGAGAAGGCTCTAGAGACTGTCATTAAAGGCATGCCCCCGCACTATGCATGGATCTGCACTAGCAACAAGCGAGTTGACCATTTTTAATACCTCGCAAACCAAGCTAAAAATGTCAAGATGACTCCTTTCCCTTGAACAACAGGCGACAGCCCCCACTGGAAAGGTGGGCTCCTACCACCCACTATACGACTGCAGTGAAAGGAGCTACCCCATCGCACCATAGTGCATAAGAGGTGAACCTCCATTTTGAACAGAGGTGAGGCGGGGGTCTCCCTTCCATAAAAAGAGCTGTCAAATTCAAGCACACCGTAACCACACAATTAACCAGCGACAAATGTAGATTGGGGGTTGGTCACGGGCACCGCCCAGGCTAACACGGACTTAATTCTGGCATGAGTGGGGTAATCATGTTGTTTTGCCTCCCCTCTCCCTGGCTTCGACACGACATGTATTAAATGTAGGCATAGAAGTGTGGTGTCATAATATTAATCGTTGGTCAAAATTATGGCATCCATTTTTGCTTCACCTATAGAATGTCATAATCTTAACCTATAATACATAATGTTGACCTCCGATGTCATAAAAACATCCAAATATATATTCGAACGCCGTTTTACATACAGCATATCATTATTTTATGATTTGGACATCCTGCTGGGTGTCATAATGTTGATACTATAATATTATAATTTGGACCCAGGATGTCATACTTGTGGCATCCTGAAAAGTTATGGATATTTTATCTCAAAGTTATGATATTTTATGTCAAAATTATGATACGATAGGATAAAATTATGACATCCTCAAGGATAATATTCAAAATCCATCTCTGTTAGATGTTTTACCCATAGGATGTCACAATACTAATATATAATGTCATAACTCCTCAGTAAAATGTTAAAATATTGCCGAAACTACCTTTGATATGCATTTTACATACAAGCTATAATAATTTAAGGATAGGATGTCATAATTTCGATGCAGGATGTAACAAAAATGTTAAAAAAATAATCAAGATATCCAGTTGAAGCAAACATTCCCAAACATAAAGTATGAAAGTTCAATTTCAAATAAAATATTTTATTTTATTTATAATAATTATATAGAAAAGATCATAGCAAATGCGATCACACAAACAATAAGAGAAAGAGAAACAAGAGTGTCCAGCACCAACTCTATGCCCCGCCTGATGCACTGGCTCCCTTTCCTTTCGCCAAGAAGGAAAAAATCGAAACGTGGGTTCACCATCATCTATCCTTGAAGAAGGACAAAGAGGCGCTCTGACGCCCGACAACCAGTGATGGTAAATGAAGGCCTCTAAGGGCTATTTGGAAGAGTGCTCCCACTGATGAGGACCACAGTCTGTTGGCCATCCCTCCTAGGAGGAAGCATGTAACCCACAGAAAAGGCTCTAGAGATTATCATTGAAGGCATGCGAGATGTCCATTTTCAATACCTTCCAAGCTAAGCTAGAATCGACAAGTTGACTTCTTTCCCTCAAGCGACAGGCTGTCGTCCGAGGAAAACACCCCAATACCTCTGCTCATGACGAAAACACCCACTGCATACCTACGGCGAAAGGAGCTACCCCATCGCACCATAGTGTGCAAGAACTAAACCGTCACTCTGAGCGGAGGTGAAGCACTGGTCTCCCTCCTAGATTCAAGTGCCCCATAAAAACAACTATTAAACAGTGACACATGTCGACTGAGGGTTGGTCGTGGGCACCGCCTAAGCTAACACACTTAATTTTGCATCCCTTTTTCGAATTTCGAGACGATGTGCATTCAATGCTGACTTCAAAATTTTGGCATCCATTTTTGCTTTACTTACAGGATGTCATAATATTAATCAAGAATATCATAATATTGACCCACGATGTCATAAAAATATCAAAATCTACGATCAAAAGGTGTTTTACATATAGGATATTATTATTTTAACATCGAATGTCATAATTTAAATATAATATCCAAAAAATAGCCAAAAATTTCTTCTATTTTATTTTTTTCTATAGGATGTGTTATCATATTGACATATTATGTCATAATATTGATCTAAGATATCATAATATCATCAAGATTATCTTCGATGGATGTTTTATCTATAATATATCATTTTTTTTTTACGTCGAATGTCATCATTTCCATCTAGAATGTCATAAAAATATCTAAAAATTTCTTTATTTTTTTTTTACCTATAGGATATCATAAAAATATCACAATGTATAAATTTATGACATCCTGTCCAATTAAGGCATCCCAGTTTAAAATTATGACATCCGACAGTATTCATCGATTCAAATTATGACATCCTAGAGCAGAGAAGTCGTATAACATAGAACTATAAAATTCTATATGTAGACTTATGACATTATAGTCTAAAATTATTACATTGATCAACGAAAATGAAGAATTATGGCATCCTAAGTAGAAATTTATAATATTGTAGGTTAAAATTTATGATATTTTCCTAATTTTGATATCCTATCCAAATTTCCTTTGGTATTACACAGATAAGATTACATCATATCAAACAAAATGAAAGGTATCGATACATCAAAATTTTATGTGCTTCAGCTTCCTTTGGATTTTGTAAAGTAATTAAATGTAATACTGCCTATGGTTCACTCCATCGAGCCAGAGTAAAGTACATTATGTCATTACGATTACTATAGAGGAACATTCGATGAAGATGATGATGATGCAGCTCCAACTTCTTTTGCTGATGAATGGGGAGTCCAATCTGGCTCCAAATCTACTCATGAACGAATATCAAAAGGGGATGGATGCCCGAGTTCATAATTATGAATGAAAATAGAAATAAGGTACGTCGCATCTTCGAGGATCATATTTATGGAGCAAGGGATGTCCTTCAGATTTTCATAGAAATTCGTAAGTTCGAAGACAGTACGATCTCTACCATTGAAGGTTTTGGGGTCGACTTGATCAAGTTGGCCAAAATCAGACACTATCCTCTTGGCAGATTCTATGTCCCAAGTATGTTGTGGAACATCAGAAAGATGCAGTAGTGCATAAGCCTGCATATAATGAGGACTGGCCCCATCTCTATAGGATCAAGATCGAACAAAGAAGGTAAAAAAAGTATGACGGATGCGGTCATGTCGAACGGCCTGCATAAGAGAGTTTTACGATAGAAAATTGACCAAGTAGGCATTATCACCTAGCTTAATTGAATCCCAATCAACCCTTAAAGGCTTAAGCTGATTCAGAGCTTGTATAATTTTGACTGCATCAAGAAGTTCTCTCGCTTCTCTTACAGGGTGGACGTGCACCACTCCACCACTGTGCAGATGCCAATATTTGTCCAAATGAAGATCTTCAATAGGAAAGAATACTTTGATATTTTTTGGCCTGCCTTCAACAATAAAATCTCTCATATCATTCATATTCTCTCCACCCCACAATGCAAATGAATCCCCTATTCTGGCAAATGATCGCATTCCCATAGAATGATTCGTCATATCCCTACATTTTCATTCCATTTATACAATGCCAAGAATGAGGGTTACCAATCCGTCTTCTCCATAACTTCATTGAACACTGCACCTCATCTGAAAAATATTCTCCATATTTCAAGTTCTCATGAAAAATGAAGTTCGAAGGGCCAAAATATGAAAATGCCCTTCAGGACTAATAATTTTAACTCAGAAAATCATAATTTTGCTTTTCTGACGGTAGTGGTAGAATTATGACATTCTATGGATATTTTATTTCAAAGTTATAACATTTTGTATCAAAATTATGAAACTGTAGGTCTAAAATCATGACATCAGGCATTATCCGTAGGTCCAAATTATGACATCCTAGAACAGAGAAGTCATGTAATGCAGAACTATGACATGCTGGATTAAAAATTATGGTATTGGTCAATATAAATATCTCTGAATATAAAATTATGAAATTTTAAATCTATGACATTTTATATTAAAATTATGATATTTTGTATTGTACATCAAAATTATGACATTCGACAATCTCTGAATGAAGAATTATGTCATCATAAGTTGAAATTTATGACGTTGTAGGTTAAAATTTATGACATTCTGCCAATTATGATATCCTATCCCAATTTTCATAAGCATAATATTGATAAGATCAATATATACTCAATTATGTTAAAATATAAGACCATCTGTTTCAATATATTCCATATCTTTATCAAAATAAAATATCTAGTACATAAATTATGACATCTAGTAAAAAATTTATAGCATGTTATTCTCCGATAATATCTACTTTTCTCCCCCATCCCTCCGTGCCTCCTTTCACACGAACCATGTTGGACTTTATTTTCATGTGCAGAGGCGCTCTTCTCGCCTGCCCCTTCTCTCCCCACCCCTTTTCTCTATCCCTGCACATCTACTCTTCTTGCTCTCCATTTCATAGGGACTTTCCAAATACCTCCCATTCCAAGGCTGGTGGGTGTGCTATCCTCTCGATCTCTCCACATCCATCTGATAGGTTAGAGAGTACCCAACCATTGAGCCAAGTATCGCCACAACGGAAGCATCTTCCATCGCATCTTCACCGATGGGGAATGTTGGAGGAGATCATACTAGGCACACCTGGAAGCATTAGCTGCTATTTGTAGAGGGCTTTGCTTGAGCACAGTGGAGAAGATATGGGCATCGAAACATACTAAGGGCTATTTGTAAAGGGCTCGAGAAGGTTCTCAGAAAGAAAGGAACAATTCAAAAAGACCCCCAACGTCACATGTGGTGCATAGACAGACCATGTGGTGCAAACAGTGCATGCAGAATGAAGATATTGCATGTCAAAGTTATGACATTGATAGAGTGAACGTCTCAAAATTATGATATTCTGTATTAGAATTATGAATTGAGCGTCAACATTATGACATCATGGTAAATCAAATATCCCTGAGTGCAGAAAAATGGCATCCTATGTCAGATTTTGACATCGTAGGTCAAAATAATAACAGAGAGAAATAAAAAATGTACCAAAATGTAGAATTATGTCATCCATGATCCAAATCATATGGATTAAACTCTCTCTTATGTTAGTTAGCTGGAGATGTATGCATCAAACTCGCCCAAAAATGGATCAGAGGATGGTTGGTTGGTCGTACTTATTTGTTTGACTGCCTCCACCAGTTCATCTGCAGATGTCCTCTATCTTTTAGCAAGTGTTTTATCTTTTTCTTTGGCAGATGGATCATCAGATGTCTTGTTCGGACCTTTCTTTGACTTCTTTTCGATTCTACTCTTTATTCTCGTCTCTCTTGACTGTCCCTTTATGATGATGTTTTCAAAATCTTGGATAACAAATTTCGAGTTTGTCTGTGCGAAAATATTAGCATCTACTACTCTTCTGAATAAAGCACTTACATTAGCCATCACCAAGTTAAATACATCTTCAGACATTGAGGCAACCTCTGCAACCTTCATCAACTAATGACTCATCAAAGCATACTTATACGAAATAAAGTACCCATATGCTGTAATAGGTTATCATATTTATAGATATCATATTGTAATTCAATTAGAGGATGATGACATATCTAGATTTTTTGGTACTCCTATCATGAAATTGGACATCGCAATCATATTCATCAAATCTGTATTTCATGTCCTTGTACCACCTACTAAGAATGTACTTATCACAAATGCAAAATACCTCATTTTGATGGAGGACCAATAAGGTGTGCCTGCACAAGTATCTCCTAAATTTGAATGATCTGTACTGGCATTTTACTTCCTCCAACCGACTGCACCATGATACACTATAGTCTTTGATAATCTGCTTTTCAATTCCTTTTAACTTCAATTTTGTCGAATGACTTCACGAAATAAACAGTGACATCGTCAACTTCTTCTGTCAATCTAGCATTTGATGCAGCCATCTTTAGTACCTCGATCTAAAATTTTTTGAATATGTATCTTGTGTATATGACTGTTGTTTGCTTCTCAAAAGGTAAGGATGTCTTCAAAAAAACATTAGTCTGTAAGGATTTATTGTCTTATTCATTTTCTGCTTCATATCTTTTCTCCGATACATCCTCATACTTCTCGATAAATTTTTCTAGGATGTTCTTCGAATTCACAAATCTATCAAAAAAGTGGTTAATGCTCTCACTCCTCTGAGAGGAGGATGGGCCTAGAAAGGATGTCAGAAGCAAAGGAGATTACATGATATCATATAAAGATTACAAGAAGGAGATTATATTATGATTCCAACATACCTGCAAAAATTATATGCTTGAGGTAAATTGAAACCTATTTATCCTGACATTCATAGAGATCATGCAATCAATCTACACTCTTGCATTATTCATACTTATCCATGAGTTGTCCCCATTTCTCCTCGAAAAACTACGTCGTGACTGTCATATACAACATCATCAAATTTAACCATAAATTTGGGATGTGCTGTAAAGATATAGCCTATCTTTTTAGGGATCTTCTTCAAGATATGCCAAAGACAAAATTGATATCGTGCACTAGAAAAAATCTTCTTGACAGCAACCTCGATCATCTTATCCTGATCTATGATGATGGCATGAGGTGCTTTACCATCATTTCTATCTAGTCATGACTGAAATATCTATTTAAAAGTCTCCATTCTCTCATCCAACAACAACACACAACCAAATAGTATGGACTGTTCATGGTGGTTAACTCCAACAAATGGACAGAATGACATTTGGTATGTATTCATGAGATAAATAAAGTCAACAGTCAATACATCACCAAAATAAGTACACACCACTCTTGACCTTGGATGGATCCAAAACATATTCCGTAGCTGCACATTGCTATTCAGATCTAATGTATAGAAAAAATTTATAATTTTTAGCTTGCATTTGTGTAAAGTGGATAATCATGGACTGTGCATCTCCTTTCAGCTGACTTTGATGTTTCTGATCAATGTAATTATGAGTGTCCTTCTCTGTAAATTCTAATTGCCTTCTTCCCCTTTTTCTTCTTCCCATGACAGAGTATATTTGAATTATATGTATATTCACAGTATGCATGTTTGTAATCTCTATTTTTTCTGATATGCTGATCTTCCTGTGGGATCGTAGATAAGCAATGGTTGATATAGACAGTTCATGGTTATATTCTAGAATAGTATCCTTTAATCTCCACTTACCAGTCTTGTCATTAAGTCTGGCTTTTATTGTGGCCTTGCAATCAATTTTGTCGGTATCCCTAGGATTTATGGAATTGTCTATTTTTCTAAATTTTTCTTTCCTCCAATATGTTAGATGTTTGAAGCATAATTTTTTTTTATTGGACCTACTGCACACAGTTATAATTTCAAAATCGACTCTTCTCACATAAGCATTGTAGAAATTGTAAATATTGGTTACTGAATTGAACTCCATTCCAACATAAAGATCAACATTATCATTATCTAAATATGGTGTAATAAGAGCAGGTGACTTCTCCAAAGAATCACCACATGCTGTCATAAGATTATCGACACAATCATTGGAAAGTATTTTACCTACAAGATGTCAATACCAAAATGTCATAACATATATTATCATAATTTTGATATACAATGTAATAATATTGTCATAACCATATATGGGATGCATTTTACCTATAGAATGCAATAATTTTTAACACAAAATATCATACCATTATCAAAAAACTACTTTCGATAGATGTTTTATCTACAGGATATTATAATTTTGATCTAAAATGTCACAATTTTGAACTAGAATATCATAAAAATATAATAAAATAAACTTCGAAAGAGTCATACATGCATAATGTCATAATTTAAAAAATAATAATAAATTTGATCAACTATATCATAAGATTGTCAAAATTATGTTCGAGAGGTATTTTACCTGTGCGATGTCATTATATCATACTACAATATAATAATTTGGTGCTACGATATCATAAAATTATCAAAAATTATATCTTAGAGGAGTTTTAAATATCGGATGTCATAATATTAATCTAGAATATCATAATTTTACCTATAAAATATCATAATATTGTCAAAAGTGCTTATTGGAGGCATTTTAACAATACAATGTCATAATATTAACATCAAATATCATAATTTTGTAGTAGGATGTCATACAATTGTCAAAGAATATACTTCGTAAGTGTTTTATCTACGGGATGTCATAATCTAAATATAGAATGTCATTATTTCGATTGAAGATGTCATAAAACTATCAAAAAAAAGCTCTTCCACTTTGTTTTACATCCAAGATGTCATAATATTGATATGTGATATCATCTTTTGGATCTGGAATGTCATAATTTCATCCAGTGGCATCATTTATTTATAGGATGTCATATTTTAAACATCAAATATTATAATTTTGATACAAAATATCATAAAAATATCAAAAATAAGTTCTTTGAATTTTTCTTACCTGTACGATGCCTTAAAAACATCAAAACATATATTCGGTAGGCATTTTATGTACAGAATATCATAAATTTATCATCTAATATCATAATTTCAACACACAATATTATAAAAATATCAAAAGAAAAATTCTATTTGTTTTTCCTACAAGATGTCATAATATTGATGTATAGTCATAATATTGATTTGAAATATCATAATATCGTCATAACTATCTTTGGTAGGTATTTCACCTATAGCATGTCATAATTTTTACGTTGAATATCATCATCTTCATCTAGGATGTTATAAAAATATCAAAAAAAAAAAATTTAACTACCGAATGTCAGAATATTGATATATGATGTCATAATATAGAGATATAATGTCATTATTTGGATCTAGGATGTCATAATATCATCAAAACTGCCATCCATAGGCATTTTAGGTATGGGATATCATAAATTTAACGTCGAATGTCATAAATTTAACTCATAAAAATATCAAAAAAGACAATAATATTTTTATGATATGCTATACTCTAAATTGAAAAGAGAACTCCATCTGAAACCTAACTAAGGCGTTAACTTCGCTTAATTATCAAGAACTACTGTAATAAAAGAATGATCAGAAATCGTAAAAAAGTATTTACAGATGATATTTTATTTTTTGATGGGTGGGACATGTTGCTTGGACAGACGTATATTATTTAGATACTACTCAAGAACCTCAGATGCAGAATTGTGACTCAAAATTTTTTTTTTGGACGGATAGAAACTCTACAAAAGGAGGAAGAGGAGAGGAGTAGCATTCAAAATTTTTAGCCAGATAGGAAGATATACCAGAAGTCATTTTGGAAAGATAGGGTATTTTGGTTATATTAAAATTGAACCAAAATTGAAAAATGAATTATGACATGCATTAAATATATTTGATGATGGGATATGATACGGCCTCCATTTCTCTCCGCTCTTGCGGACGGTCGCTCACATCGGCTATAAAGGTAATACGAGGACCAATCAGATGAGGTGATGCACTCCACATCAGACTTTCTACACCGTAGGTGGTGCATAAAGAATTACTCCTTTCACAAATTATTTCATGTGAGAAACCTACCACATGATCCTGTCAACAGCTACTGGTTAACTTGGTTTCCCTTGATGAGTGTTGCACAAACTGCTTACGGACAAAATTAATATGAGTTAAATATTTGGACCACCATACATAATTATCGACAGTTTCAGATCCCAGCTAGAAAGATGCCTTTAAAAGGATGATTCCAATGTACCAAAGAAAAAGGGGATGATCACAGACCTCCTGAAATATCTCTCACTGTTTCATCGGCACGAGCCTTATATATATATATATATATATATGTGTATGTGTGTGTGTGTGTGTGTGGAAGTTTCATCTGTTCATAAAAAAAGGGAGAATCTCTTTAAAAAAAGTTGATTATAATGGATTACTTGATGATATAATGATATGATGCAATACAAATAACTATTGTTATTTTTATTTGTATTATTTTTAATAAATATTACATCTTACCAAAATCAATTTTTCATGCTTTGCTCTCTAAAAAACTTGTATCCATTAATTAAAAATATTTTTTAATTATTAAGTGAACACTTTTTTTGAAAATTATACTATTATTTTTTATTATTTTTTATAATAAATACTATCATATCAACCACTATAACAATCTTTGTTCCAATATTAAATAATGTAAATTTGTGAACAATGAAGTAAATAATAGCAGTTCTAAATAAACAGTTGATGAAAATTTCAGTATGGTTAACACCAATAGAATAATTCTAGTATCGGAACTTTAATTGAACTTGGCAAATGTAGCCCTTTTCCTCCTCGATGTATCACGCATGTCCATCCCACATAAGCTCCCCTCCAACATGAGCAAGGTTTTAAATTCTTGATGTTAATTGTCTTGATGGCAAGATTGAGATTAACTTAAATAATGATTTATCTCAATTGAGATATTAAACAAAAGTTAGAAAAAATCAAGATTTTTCAAAACCTCAACTAATATTTTTAGGTTAACATATTAAAATCTTGACTAAAATGGTAAATCCATTATTAGTAACTGCACTTGGATATTAGTTTAGAGACTTATTTGCTAAGAAAGCCTACTTGAGGAAGTAAAAAAATTTGAAAAATATCTGCTAATATGTGTAGGTATCACATCGGTTAATATCTGAAATTTTATTATTTATATTACTCAATATAACTGAAGGTGCACAAAACCAAAATAGATTGACATTTGGATGTGAGTCTTTTTTAATTTTTCATAAAATTAAAATATTTTGTCTTCGAAAGGCATCATAACAAGAGCTGCCTAATCGGGTTATATCTTTTCTTTTGATTTAATAGGTTCAAAGATTTACATGTTGATGAGGTGACGGCAAATCTTAATAGAAAATTGTTAAATTTCAAGGCAGATCATTGGATATAATAGCAGGATATGATGCTAGAAGCAGAGCCTAGCCCTATCTTCTTCGAGCTGGCTTAAGCCTATTTCTAGCACTAGTTGCTCATAAATAACTCATTCCTCTCACAACTTTAATCATAATTAATCCAATATGTAAAAAAGAGAGAATTTTATATACATTTTGTGTTGATAAAACGTGCAATTAAAGGCTCCAATTGATAGATAAAGCTTCTAACACAAAAGGAATACAAGACCTTTAACACAAAAGAAAATACATTATTTTCTGTACATAATTGTATAGAATATCAATCAACCAAAATTAGAAAATATAAAATTTTCTATATATAATTGTATAGAAAATCAATTACAAAATCTTTCCTAATTTACATAAACTAAATCTAGATCAATATACAAGATATTTACGTTAACAAATGAATCTAGACTAATATATAAGATATATACATTAACATCCCCCCTCAAACTCAAGAGGGTATAGTGGACGTCATTTTGAGTTGGTGAACCAAATTGAGAAAATATCTTGGAGGATAAGTTTTGATGAAGATATTAGTAGATTGCTCTTAACAAGCAATATATGGAAGACGAACCATTCCATTGAGAATATGTTGACGAGTGAAGTGACAATCGATCTCGATATATTTGGTCCGTTCATGAAATACATTATTATGAGCAATCTGAACAGCACTCTGATTATCACAATAGAGTGTAGTAGCCTAATAATAAAAAACTCCCATGTCACTCAATAACTACCTAAGCCATAAAAGTTCAGCCACAATATCTGCTAAGATTCGATATTCAGCTTGAGTACTCGAACGAGCGACTATAGTTTGTTTCTTATCATACCATGATATGAGAGACTCTCTAAGATAAAAGAAATATCCAATAGTAGATCAACGATTCGTTGGATCACCATTCTAGTCAGCATCATTAAAGGCCTGTAAGTTTAGAATGGAATTAGCAGAAAAATGTAAGCCATGAAAGATAGTACCTTTAATATATCATGGTATATGTAAGACTGCTACATAATGCATCGATCGAGGGGTTGCTATAAATTGATTGACAATATGAACTGCATAAGCAATGTCAGGCCGCATACAGTAAGATAAATTGGTCCTCCTACAAACTAAAAATAGAGAGTGGGATCATCAAGAAGTGCACCATCAGCTGCAGTTAGCTTCACATTACACTCCAAAGATGTAGAGGCTATTTTCCTATATGTATGTCCTGCACAGGCCAGCAAATCAAATGCATACTTCGTCAGAGACAAATAGAATCCATCCTCCCTGATGGTGACCTCAAGCCCTAGAAAATAGTTGAGGAAGTTTTGATCCTTCATCTCAAACTGCTGATGTAAATAAGACTTAAGCTTATGAATTCTTATAGCATCATCTCCAGTAATTATCATGTCATCCACATACAAGAGAAGAAAACTTATACCCACACTAGTAGATGAAACAAATAATGCAGAATCATAAGGGCTAGAGATAAAGCCAAGGTTGGTAACCATGGAGCTGAATTTTGTGAACCAAGCTCTAGGTGCCTATTTAAATTCATACAATGCTTGTCGAAGTCGACAAACTTTTCTCAAGAAAACAGAAAAGCTAGGAGGAGGCTGTATATAGATCTCCTCAAAAATATTTTCATTGAAAAAGATATTTTTTTTTACATTCATATAATAGAGTTTTCACAATCGAATAGCTGCAACTGCCAATAATGTCCAAACGGATATAAGATAAGTAACTGAAGCAAAGGTCTCCTCATAGTCTATTCCATACTCCTAAGTGAATCTCCTCGCTACAAGACGAGCCTTGTATTGCTCAACTGAACCATCCCAGTAAGTCTTGATTTTATAGAACCACTTACTACCAACCACTGATTTTTCAAGAGGTAAGTCAACCAGATCCCATGTATGATTCTTTTCTAAAGCTTGTAGTTCATCAACCATGGCTTATTGCCATTCAGGATGAGAATAAGCTTCTTTGAAAAGATGTAGGTTTATATAATGTGGCAAGAGCATAATAACAATGAAAATCACTCATCTCAAAGTGGAGCTATATATATTATATATATAATTGTACAGAAAATCAATCAACAAAAATTAGGAAATGTAGAATTTTCTATACATAATTGTAAAGAAAATCAATCACAAAATCTTTCCTAATTTATATAAAATGAATCTATATCAATATGTAAGATATATGCATTAACAAATGAATCTAGACTAATATATAACATATATACATTAACACGATAAGATGTGAGATATCTTAATCATTCATTTTATGATAATCTAATATTTTAAAACCTGTTTGGATCAACCTGGTTGACTGTTTAGTCTATTGCATATTAACAATTGTGTTTGGACCAAACCATCATAAAAACCCAATTCCTTTTTTTTTTTTCTTTTGAGAAATACAAATCTCATGCAGTTTCTGCATGCTCTCAAGTAATATATTTTTATTGGAAGCCATCACCTTCCTACTTTTTCATGTTCAACTTGATTGTAGCGCACAACATAGAAGTGCTATTGATAGAGTAGGCTTTGTAATCAGGAGTTCTGGTGGCATTCTATTAGTTGTAGATGGAGTTAGAAATTTTGATACCACAATTTCAATAGCAAAATTGTGCCATATAAAAATATATTAATTTACACCATAGAGATATTGAGGACTTCGAATGGTAATTAAAAAGGAGACTATATATGATTGTTATTAGACGGCTTTCAGATTCAGCATTTATGCAGACTAGGTCTTAGCATCCTCTTCTACGGATTGTAGGTGAATCATATGCACATTGTTTTCTTTTAAGGCATCTTATATCTATAGGGAAGCTAATAAAGTAGATTGGATGACAGTTTATATATCCAACCACACCGAAACTATTTTATAAGATTCTACTACCATCTTAATTTTTAAATATTTTATATTTTAACTCTCCTAATTATATTAGTATAGAAATAATACATTTTTTCTAACTTATCAAAAAAATTAAAATAATTTTTTTTATCATATAATAAATTAATCTCCAATAAAACTCTTGACAAGTTATTTGGCATAAGCAGGACTTGATTCTTAGCATTTATCCATAACAGGCCGCTAGCCTAGCTTTCTTTTCCTCCTTTTTATTAAAGAGAAATGGTAGCAATATACACGATAAATAAGATAAGAGATGAACATGAGTGATGTCATACATTAAATTTATCTAGCAGCCATATGGCATGCTGAGATTAGAAGTGAAAATAGTATGGATATTATCCGTTCGAATCTATTTTCATATCCGAATCAATTCGAATATAAATAAAAATTTACATATCTAACTAATATCTGTATTCGTATCCATATTCATACCCATATCTGCTAAAAAAAAATAAATATAGATATGAATAGATAATTATCTGGTCCATATCCAAATATCTGAATCTATATATAATCTTATATAATTTTATATAATATCTATTAATTTTTAAAATATATATATAATTATATAAATATATTATTAATTTAATTTATTATTTATTTAATAATTTTTTAAATTTTATAATTATAAAATTTAATTACATACCTTCCGTGCCATTTTTTTTTTTCTACTTTGCACGGCAACAAGAACGCTGCAGGTCAGAACCCTTCTGCCTAATCAAGAGAAGACACGTGGACGATTTCCTTTTAGCACCAGTTTGTACCTCATAAACGTCACGTGCATTGTGTCCGGATCCGGGCCAGCCGCTGGTTCCTGTGGTTCTCGTGGGCGTAGGCAATAAATTTGTCAGCAAAACGACGGGCAGATCCTCTTCTTTTGAAAGCGCGAGAACGGACCGTGCGGATCTTTTGCCACGTAAGCCCGAATCTCGATCACAGCCGTCGTTGCCACCAAACCGAGTTTACACGGCCGACTTGGGTTGAACTGACAAGTTGACGTGGCGGCGATCTGACTAGATAGGAGAAATCATTGGATTACATGGTTTTATCTAACGGCTATGATTCGCCCACGAATGTGTGGTTCAAAATAAGTTCGGAAACAACCAAAACACGGTGTAACGGTTAGAGGCAAGATATCCTGGATCATGTCGGATATTATAAATAATTTCCTTGGTAGATGTTGTAACATCATGAGATTATGCGAAAATTAGCGGCACATATAATCCTGCCTATAAATGGAAGAGAATTTTGGAGACCTAAAAACCATCAAGTTTTAGAAATAGGATGGTTCATCTTGAACTTTTTCTTAAACGAGTCCCTTCCCTCGTGGCTCCTTTTTTTTTTTTTTTTTTTTTTTCTTTTCCTGCGGATGGAAATTGGATGGACTATGGTAAATTTTCAGCAAGGAGGGTCACATGTTCTCATAAAATCTTGGAGATGGGAAGTGTTGGGGAATGATGCAACAGTTATATCGGCGATACGGACTAGGAAAGAGCTCATAACATATGACATATGGAAATATTATCACAATATCGATCGGGGATAGATGAGCACAATCTCAACGATAAGGCTGGGGCCGAGGTTAGGAGCCCGAAGCTGAGGTCAAGAATAAGACCGAAGCTGAGATTAAAATCAAGAATGAGATCAAACTTAAACTGTCGAACCTTAGATGCCGATCCAAAAGATATCACGACTCAAACTTCTTTCTCAAAGATCTTTGATCAATCTTTATTTCTAATCATATATCATGCTAGTAACTATATCCAAATATTTTGAAAAAAATTAACCTTCTCGTAGTCTCACCGAATCATAATGCTCTTAAGCTTTATCTCTGCAAACAACTATCTATACGTGATCGACTTGGTTCACGTCAAATCACACCATCTGGTGGTACATGATCGGCCCCCGAGGTCTACTCTCCTCAATCTTTGGTTCCATCACTGCATCTGATAACATCTATCTGAAGCCTTCAAGCAGTTGTCAAGTCGATCAGACCATTAAAGATAATGGTTTATCATAATGACTCCTACAGACCTCTCTACGATCCGATCATATCATCCTATTTAAATATAAAGATGGTCATGAACAAAGCCACACCATCCTCAAAATTTCTAACTGTTAGCTTATGACATTAATGGGGACAACCTCTACGTACTGTGAGGTGACAATACTCATCAATTCAAAAAAATCAAAGGGCCAAACGTGCTCAAAAATATGATGAGGGGTAAAAAGATCTTTTATAGCCTCTACTCTTTCCAAGGCTCTAATCTCATCTATAAAAAGATAATTCGAGAATCTCAAAAAAAGATACGCCTCCTCTCTCTCATGAACGCTTGCTCTTTTTTTTCTAATATGAAAAATCTAACTTGAGCGTCAGAAGGTCTCCATTGGAGCCAATTTTAACGAAGATTTTTTTGCGGATCCGATCGCTGTCGATCTACCAAATACCAGCTTGCTTCATCACCTTCGATTCAGAATGGATTCAGCCACAACAGGAGGAATCTTAGATTTCTATCCCTTCCCAAAAGATTTGAGGACTGTGACATGCAAGGCATGTACAACTTGCACGATAATGGAAGTACGAAGGGACATAAGGTGTTTATAATTCATCATATAATTATGCGTTCCAACTTAGAACCAGTTCATCATTGTCCATTTTTGTTCAGTTCGGAATCTAGAGACATTATGCATTTCAAGTGTCAAGGTCCATTAATTAATTTTGATTTAGGGTTTATTTTGATAAAGTTAGATGAATAAACAAGCCACAGATTATTCAATCACCGGCAAGAAATTTAAGTTGAAAAATGATATGTAAGTTGAAAAATGATACAAAGAAAAATTAAAAATATATAATCATCAACAATGGAGCCGGTGGAAAAGCATGCAAAGTTGCCAAAGCACGGTTACCTGATGCACTTGGTTAAGCTTATAAAAATATATTTAGACCAAGCAAAGGTTGAGAGCTTTTTTTTTTTTTTTTGGGAAAAAAATTGGGAGGAGCTAATCTTTGCCTTCTCCCTATATCCATCTCTTTTAAGGCTAACCAAATTCAAAATCCCAACCCCTTTGCCACTTGCATAAGGGGAAACATCATCCTCTATTTCAGGCAAAGGTCGAGAGTTTAACCCTTAGATACCAACATAACTTGTTTTTTCTTTTTTATAGAGAAATCGAGGTATATTAGTTTAACCAACTAGCATAAATGACAAATCATAATTATTTTAAAATAAAAAATATTTTAATAAAATCTAAAACAATGAAATAAATTATGAAGCTTTGATCTTTTAATATCCAAGAGTACTATATCATTTACCATTAGCATATATGGTCATAATGATATTCTTCAGCTTTTCCCTCTAAAAAGACGATAAGAAAAGCTACCATTCTCCCACTTAGAATTGTTCTCAAAATCTTACTATTGATACGTCATCTAAACATGATCAATCGGACATCACTTCTTTTGTAATCTTTCTTCTTCTTAGAAAAATGTCAGTATTCTCTCTCCGTCAAATCCTTTACCAAAGTGCCACATTGGATCAAGGCCTAAAATAACAGCCTTTATAATATATATTCTAACTTCTGTTATAACGGTTTTGGACCTTCTCCATGATGTTACATATGTGGTAACGACAGAAAATAACTATGAAACACATTGTAACATATTATTTAGCATCATGAAAGCAACCTGCCCGGTCTCTCCAGTCACTAAAAGAGGACACGAAGCAAACTCCAATTTGACAACCACTATGTTAATATGTAAATTTATCTTTTTCGGTGTGACTCATGGTGGTCCATAACTACCCTTCATATCTCATCGATAGATTTGTCCTCTATATATTCAACTTATAGTACTAATCGATGATTTTAACTATATCTTTAGGTCCCCACTAGCTAGCTAGACGGCAACGGTGTAACTCCATGTGCCGGGTGACATTAAGTTTTCGAGTGCGCCATATAATCCTGGAACAGACAGTCAAAGATCTCATGAGACATGCACCGCATCTTCCAACATTCAACTATGTGTAACACATTGTGTTAGTTGAATAAGTCAATGTAAACTTACACCATGTTTACGAGTGGAAAAGAATTGAACCATAATTTCGTCTATTATATCATGCACCAGATCTTAATGTGGTTCACTTTTTCTTCTCTCTTTTTTTTTTTCTTTTCTTTTCTTTCTTTCTTTCTTTTTTTTTTTTTTTTGGTGTGCACGTGCTTGTGTGTGCTCGTATGCATGATGCACACGAGAGAGGGAGAGAGGCATTATGATTTTGTTCTTTAAAAAGTGCCTCATGTGGGAGAGAAGGTTTCAATCCATATAAACTATATTTTCTCTTGATTCATTACCGATGTGAGACTAAAGAAGTCTTCTCTACACCATAACACCTAAAAATAAAAAAAATAAAAAAAATCTATCTGAACTTTTATGTAAATAGCTCTGTTTCTCTTAATAAAAAACTAGTGGAAGCCTGAGGCTCTTCCCTTTCCATTCCAAAAAAAAAAATCTTGATAGGGACATCCAAAGATTTTTATTGACATGAAAATATTTATTACTACATTAAAATAGGCATCTTTCTTTGCTTCTCTAGTAACATAGACGGGAACACCTCTTTATTTATTTATTTGTTTTGGCTTAAGGAAATGGTGACAGATCACCTCCATTTCATCGAACAAAATGGAATGATACAGTCTAGCTAGTGGTCATGGAAGACACCCTCGAGGAAAAAGATTAAAAAAAGGAAAGAAGAAAAAGGAGGAGGAGCCTTCTCTAGCAATATCTTTCATTGCTTTTATTGCCATTACTCTTCAAGGTCTAATAAAGAAGCCAAGGCATTAAGCTCTGAGGCTAGACTGGGTTGGAGACCATCACCATCCCTCCATTCCTCTAGCATGGCTCCATGAAAATGACGTGAAAGGTCAGAGCAGGGTGATAGCATCTTGTTGCTTCCTTCTTGGCCATGAACTCCATTGCTATCTTGTGGGGGTTCGTTCATGCAAACTCGCGAGACATCGTCAGCTTGAACTTCCAACAAGAGATCTTGCATGTCAAAGTCCACAAAAAAGTTTGCAGGGTCAACGTCTTCAAGGATTGATGTCGGAGCTTGCTCATTGGAACAAGGCTCCAAGTTTTGGCCGGCCATCCTATCATCTTGGTGTTGTGGAATGTATACCTTGGTGCACCTCACTGCCTTGGTTCGAATAACAGGATATGCCTGCTCACCTAGTTCCTTAGGTGCCTCTGTCTTTAGACCTGCCCTCGATTTCCTCCCTTTTAGTTTATCATGATCTTTCTCTCCATTTAATTGTTCCGGGATGGCCTTTACCTCCTTGCCGAGCTTCGTGTTCCAATAATTCTTTATCTCATTGTCTGTTCTCCCTGGCAATCTTCCTGCTATGAGTGACCATCTACAAGGATTCAAATAATTATATTGGAAAAAGAGAATATGAATTTGATCACAAGTTGAATCAATGTAGGCATTCTATTTTTTCGGTCTCTACCGGTTGCCAAGGAGTTTGTGAAGTCTGATGATGAGATCCTCTTCATCAGGGGAAATGTTACCCCTCTTGATGTCAGGCCTCAAGTAGTTCAGCCATCGGAGCCGGCAACTCTTACCGCAACGTTTCAACCCTGGGAATCCATTAGTTTCAAGACAGAAAAGTGTAAACAAATTGAACAATGCCGAAGTGATGCGCGACAGGTTCATCGAAAGCAAATCATTGCAAGAGAAAGTACTAATGAACAGAATTCCAATTAGGGACATTCTACTGAATGAATCAATTAATGTTCCTTAGGACTGCCGCAGAGAAGAGCCATATAAGGTTTAGTGCTCCTCACCTGCTCTCTTTGGGAGGTCTCTCCATTTGCCTTCGCCATGGGCTTTAATGTAATCGGCGAGGATCTTATCCTCCTGAGCAGACCATGATCCTCGATTGAGTCCCACCTTGGAGCAACAAGGTCTTCTACCCATTTCTCTTCCAATCTACATCCTATATCTTATTTCTATATACGGTAGATATCGCTAGAGTGAAGCTCTTGCGAAGAAGACCCTCTTGAAGGAAGGGGGACTTGCTTGACGAAAGCTAGTAGAAAGTAATAGCACCTTTATATAAGTCTCTGCAAGTTAGGTAGTAGCAGAGAATGCATGGAAAGCAATAAGCCTAATAATTGCATGGTAATTCAAGTTACAGTAAAAATAAAAGAAGTAATAGAAGTGGCCTTAACAGTCTCAGGGTGGGAAAATGATTATACTTGGTTATAAAATAATAACTGAGCTTTTTTTAAAAAAAAATTTATATTTTTTAAGACATATGGCGGCTGGGTCATCAAATGGATGTAATCCTAGAACTTTCTGCTTAATAAAAGATGGGTGGCACTGCCTACCAAGTGGTATTAAGTTTGGTTGACAATATTAACATATCTACGTCTTTTCCGCAGTGGCTAGCATGCCTGAATTTTTTTTTTTTTTTTGATGAAAGCCTGAAAGCAGATGATTAAATCTTGCACCAGTGATTTCCTTAAAATGAGCAAATTCCTTATTAGAGTGAATGAAACATTACTTCAGTGTTCAAACATTTTTAGTGTAATAAGTAGAAGTTTAGGTTTTGAGTTTATATGATCCATCCTCAAGTCCTTGGAGAGCCGGGACCGTTACACTATTGAGTGGGTCTCCTTTGCTTTCTATTCAAAAAAACCTATGATCCATAGGGTTCTTTCTTATTTCTGACCTGTAGCGTTTGAAAATTAATACTATTTTGGCATTTAATTTAAACACTTGTTCCTCCATTGGCTTCTGTGATGGTTACATAGCCATGATATTATATTCGGTTAAATAAGCGCATGATTGGGCCCAAAACCGTCATCATCATCTTGTCAGATCTTGTACTTGAACGTTTGAAATGGTTGTCATGCATATGCTTGGAATTGATTATTTCATTTCTAAACGTGCAATGCTGCATGCATCCACCGGTCAAAATTTAGGTGCGACTCTCGCACCCGTAGCACAAATGACTCACTTTATCACACCTTAGAAGGTCTCTTGCTGCTGATAGAACAAGTCTAGGATCAATCAAAACCAGCTAATATTTTTCCACTGAAAGCTGCAATCTAGAAAGACTTGGATCCCAAAAAAACAAAAAACAAAAAACCCTAAAATTGTGGACCAAGGTGCTCTTGTTAGTCACCACCTCGATCCATAACTTGGACAAAACTACCGATCCTACCGTGGAGCTTCCTCGCCAAACCACAAATTCTAATCCAAAATTTATGGCTGATGAGAGAGAAAGAATAACTTCACCTCTTGTTAGTTCAAACAACCCAAGTGATCACCATGAATAACTTCTCATCAGCCCTTCAAAGCCCGTGCTGCGTCAACTAACCCTCCACTCCTCTCATGCGGTGCGAAAACAACAAATAACTGATACAGTATCGTGTGGTACGAATCAAGATTCACCAGAACTTGTTCATTGTTTATTTGTTTTGTTCTCGAATAAATTGATGCCCGAAAACGGAAACAGCTATCGTACGGTGCAACTTGTTGACATGAAAAACACTTGGCACTCCAAAAATCTCTCGCGGACACCAAAAGTTAATAGCCTCGACAAAAAATGCACATGGAGAAGGTTTTTACCGGGAATCAAGAGGTGACGGCGACTTGCTTTTGCCCATGAATTGTGGAAGAGACACCAATTTGGAGGTTAGCCTCCCGAGCCCCGGTGGAGGCCCCCGCCAGCAAACCTAGCCGATCGATATGGATCGCTACATCATTGGATCACCGCCGTCACTCACCTAGCGAGAATATTGTCACTTGGGGAGTATGAAGGGGGAGGGTGTATGGATTGGAATGACCATATCCTCCGGTTATGACCAGAATTAGAATTGGATTTGAATGTTAACAAAAGTAGGGATTGTGGCATTCTCATTCTCTCAAAGTGGGAATATTGGGAATATGACTCTCCAACCAAACAAGCACTTGATGTTAAATTTTTTTTTTTTAAATATCAATTATTTTGTTTCAATGATGAAGTGCTTTTGATGCATGGTCCAACTTAGATTTTTGTCGTTAGTGGAAAGCAAGTTTGTAATGTTGCTGCAGTCGGGTTATCGAAGGCAGTCTCCAAAATAGTGGTTGATTGTTGTAAATGGTCCAAGCGGCCCCATTAGATTTCTAGATTGCAGCAGCTAAAGATGCGGAGTCCTAAGAGTGATTGCTATATAGATAATTATTTTATTATTAGAGTAGAAATAATAATTAGTAAAACAAAAATAGCGGTATTATTTTACAAATTAATGTTGAATAAATAAAAAAAAAAAAAAAAAATTTTTTGGTACAATAATTGACTAAAGAGACAAGAAGAAGTTTCACATATTAGCCACTTAGTACCTGTTGGGACGTGGCCTTCTTTCGATCATGAAAGAAAAAAAAGTAGATGGCTGGAAAAGGGGTCGTCGGCAATAGGGTGGTTGGTGAAGTATGGTAGACTGGTTGGTAGGAGAAACTTTAATTTAATGCTTTTTATTTTTTCACGCACTGAACCGGTAAATCATGTAACCATGATAATAAAATTTATTCTTTTGTGAACTAAAGTCTTAAAGTATCACCAAATCAAGTCCTGTTTGTACCTAAGCACGGCAAAGCATCCTCCAAGAATAACACCTCAATTACACTAACTTGCAAGCAGATCAAGAATGAAGCCAGAATCACCCACCAACCGAAGCATGAACCTACCAATTGCCAAGGTGCGGGGGAGGATACCAACCATTGGGCGACAACTACTGGTCCTCATTACATATCAAACAATATTGGGAGCTATATATGTGAGACGAAAATAGAGGAAGGTGCATCCCGGACACTTCCAAGACTGAGTTGTCCGACAAGAACAGGGCTTGACGTGAAATACTCGTGAAGACACCATGCATTTTGTCAGAGAGGCACGTCGCAAGTGCCACTGAATTACCTTTAACGTTGGGGAGAGAAGGAACTTGCTAAATCTGAAAAGCTTATGCTATATGACAAAACTTTTCACGGGTTCTAAATATATTGGCATCGGGTGGTTTAGTACTTAAAAAGTACCGCAACGGAGACATTCATCAAAAGATGAATGATCGTATATATTAAAATATTAAAAAAAAATAAATAAATTTAAAAATATTTAAATAATTTAAATAAACATCACATAATCATTTTTTTTTTTATGAACGTCTCAATATGTGCACAGAATCATACGGTATTTTTTGAATACCGCAGAGGATCCCGTTCCTTAGTGCAATCCATCTTTATCTATTAGAGTTAGCTTGTAATGGGCTATCGATTAAGATTTGGTTGAAGAATTTTTCTTATTGAAATATATATATATATATATATATATATATATATATATATATATTGGTAACCTGATGCATAAGTATATAATATTTAAAAAAATAATTTTTTTAACATATTTGGTTGACCATGAAAACATGACATAAGTGGCTTATATTTTGTTAAACATCTATTTTTCTAAAAAAATTATATAAAATACCCATTATGTTTTTAATAAAAGAAAAGATCTTATTTCGTTCTGTCTAAATGGTTGAGGGCTATCACAATTTTCAACTAATGTAACTTAGACTTTTTTATATCCTACATGGATTTTTCTTTCCTATGAAATATGGGAATCTTATACATATAGAAAAAATACTTTTCCATCTCTATTCCTTGAGAACTTGAATCAAATATGAAATGTTTTTTCTTTTTTTTTTTTTTTCTTTGACCATACTTTTCCTCCTTTTCCCACAAACCAAATGAATCCACATAGAGTGGCAGCTTTGATTAGAGCATTTGGTGCATTCTAAGATGACCCAAGTTTCCTGTTTATATCTAGGGCTTCAAGTTGAAATGGCTTGAACCAAAGTCCTTCCATTTAAATTCAGAACTAACTAAATAAATCTAATAATTGAAAATAATCAAGAACTTAAATAATTCTTTTTTAAATATTTTTTTGAAAAAGATAAAAGCAACACTAGACACACCTTTATTTAGGAAGTCGGAGTAATTCTTTGTGCACTGCATGTAGTATAGAAAAATTGATGTGGAGCACATCGACCAATCACATTGAATCATATAGTACAATTAATAATAGGACAAACATTTAATGACACTCAGCTTTTTTGTGATCAGATTTTTGCTGCTAAAAATATCTTTTCCTTCGTAGAATAAAAAAAAGAATATTATTATTACTTTCTGATGTCTTATATGACTTGCTGTGAGTATATATGATATCCTGAACAATATATATGACTTTTTATATCTTTATATAATACCTTATTTATTATTATGACTTTCTGATACCTTATATAACTTTCTATATCTTTATATGACATCCTGAACAATATATATGGATTTCTAATACCTTATATGACTTTTTATGAATATATATAACTTCTTTAATAATATATATGATTTTTTGTGAATGTACATGATATCCTAAACAATATATATGATTTTTTGGTGCTTTTATATGATAGCCTCAACAATAAATATGACTTTCTAATACCTTATATGACTTCCTGTGGATATATATGATATCCTAAATAATATATATTGTTGGTGCATTAAACCAGCCCCGAGACACGTGGCATCATCATACGAAGCCAAAAAGATATCAATCTTGAAGTGTCAGATCCCAGCATACCATTTTACCTGTAAAGTGGATTCAATCTGGTACTTTGCCGAGTTGAATAAAAGATGCTCTTATGCTTTCCAGACCTCTGTTAACAGAATTGTTTAGGTCAGATATAAGTCGATCTGAACTCCGATCTTCTCTATCCTGAAATGTTATGGCATCCTTATTTTACTCCGATCTTCTGTCGAGGTGAGCTATTTTTGTGACAAACTTGGCTATTCTGCAAACACCCACAGCGATTTTCTCAATCAGGTCTAGTTGGCCACGATCTCACGTCCAGCTCATATGCATAGCTGTATGCTAGTTTATTTACAGATGGTTCTCTAACTGTACTATAAAAAAACTATTAATTATCGATGGATAAAATCTGTTTTTACTCCATCTCTATTCCATCGCTAAACCGAATAGAGATCACCTAGCAACTGATTAGCGATGGAATTAAGACTGTAGTAAAAAGCTTCGTCGCTAAACTAGTGACGGACGTTTTTGCTATCGCTAATCCATCGCTAAATTTATTTAGTGATAGATTAATGATGCCATTCGGCTGTTGCTAAAATCATCACACAATCCTAATAAGATGCAATGATTTGTCTCTAATGTATCACAATTCTGTCACTAAAAAAAATAAAAAAATAAAATATCACTAGTCCATCGTTATGCGATCTTTAATATAATTACAAAAATTTATCATCTGTCGCTATTCTGATAGTATTCAGTTGCTAATATAGTGTATTATTCATCGCTACTTTGTCACCAGTCTGTCATTAAAATTAAATATTTTTCATCGCTATATTGTCAGTATGTGGTCGTTAATGTAGTGTCTCATTAGTTGCTAGTGTGTCGTTAAATATAAATATATTTTGTTGCTATTCTGTCATTATTTTGTTACCATACTATTTATCTAACATCTTTGTTAGTCTTTAGTCTATCATGATTCCATCATTAATTTTGTTTTTAAGATTAGATTCCGTCAACAGTCTGTCTCTATTTTGTCACTAAATTTTTTAATTTTTCTTCCTATTTTTTTCAATACCTAAAATTAATATCTGTATAACTAATAAAATCCATAAGAGCAATATCCAATCTCCTATTTTCTGCATCAAGCAACATCAATTCCTCCATTTTCGCAAGATATACTCAATCATGGAATTTATAATATTTTATCCAAAATCAATAAATTATAGTGTTCACAACACCATAAGTATGTGCAAATGCCATAGAATACATATAATGTCAATCATATATATCCAAAACACATGAAATACCCAAACAATAAAGTATATAAAATGAGACAAGTGGCACATAATAAAGCACACAACAAACTATGAAGTGCCTAAATGTGTATCCCCTCCACCATAGCTATGTCCACTTCTATCTTCCTCTGATGCATGCTGCTTCAAAGTAGAGCCCTAAACATCATACATCCACGTATAAGTATGATATAGCACAAAAAATGAAGAAAGATATAAAAGTCATATTTCTTCAACTACCTCAGGTCGAGTTGGAGTTTAAGCCATCGAAGGAAATGTCGATGGAGTGTATGGGTGTGGTGGCATCCATCCAGGAGAAGCAACCCACTAAGCAGATGACCAATGCCATAGAGCTGTAGTCAGAGTCGTATCCGAAGATCTAAGAGAATGCTTAGTTGTTGATCTAGATGATATCGGTGGTGGTTGTGGATGTATCAATTGAGACAAGTCATGAAGAATCTGATCTATTGATTGCTATTGTGCAAGAAGGACCTAACCTATTGAATTTTGTTGTACTTGAATATTTTGATTTAACTTATCCATATTCTCCCATATAAGATGCATCTCCCTCGTCACCTCATCGTTCGAATGTGGCTGCATACCATATCCAACGATGCTATTTTGAGATACTGTATTGTTGGATTTAGATGAAGGAACTAAAGTATAACCTAACCCAAACACTACCTTTTTTAGAAAGTCCCGCAGCAGCCAACCAAGCCTCCTCATCCAAAGAAGGATGGGAAGATAGGTCCACACCATACTTCTATCATATGATAGTATCATATTTCTCCTGTAATGTAAAATCAAAAAAAAATTAGTATATAAATAATTAATATGACAACATGCCTTATGACAGTAAATATGCAAAATAGAAAAGAACAAGAGAAGAAAAATACTTACATTCACTATCTTTGCTTTCTCAAATGTAAAGGTACCATCTTTTCTCTTGTGAGTGTGTTCAAACAACTCTTTATGACAGATCGATCTACCGAGCATCATTTTCTATAATAATTTAAAAACTATAAATTAATGCTCAATGCTTATGAAAAAGTATCATAAAGGCAACAACAATTACTTCAAACATGTCTCCAAATATTGATCTGAACTCAAATATCAATAATTACAGTAAAAAAAGAAATAAAAAAAAGAAAACAACTTTAATACATGCCTAGCTCTATATCATCTTGGTTTTTGGATCTGTTTCATATATACAGCTTTAATACATTACCTCAACGAAAATAGGATATGCCAAGTAATGGGTTACAGGACTTTTGCATACTTTCTGTTTATGACTTTCAGATTTCTAATCAGCACACTCACTGCATACTACGCACTAATCCAATTGTACGGAAAATTCAAGACTTTCATGGATGGCTCACGGTAGCTATTGATGGCATTTGCATTCTCCACTCACAGTGGCATAACAGAATCTTGCTTATCACCACTAGCTGATTGTACCTTCGTCAAATACTTTAAGAACCATACAGTCAGCAACAGGAATTCATTAACAAGGCTCAATTACACTAATGCTGTTGATTCCTATCTTCTCAAGTCCTCTATTTAGGTTTGTTGCTATAATGTATTTTTTGTTACAGCTTAAATAAATATTCTATCTTCTACCAAAAAAAAAAAACATTGATCCGAAGAAGATGCGGAAGGTTGGAACACTGACTGGTGTAATTAAACACATCTTCAAACATTGAAAAAAATCAAAAACCAAGTTTGAAAATCAAGGTGCTTGCAGGATAAGATCAGTGCCAAAGAGAGCTCTAAAAGTATATACCATACGCCTACCATGAGCATACACAGTAGCAGACCCGCTTGTGTGGATGCTCATGTCAGACTGTTAACGGTTCTTTGATGTAGTCTTCGACTTCTTCTGCCATTCTTCTTTTGTTCACTCTGCCACCAAGCTAATCCATTTCTTAGCAGTCATAAAAGATGGCCCTTTTCCAATTGTTTTACTCAAATCTTGTGTATTATTATTCTGCATTACCCATTTTCTTAAATAATGTAGCCTTTGACTAAGTCGTCTTCCTGCAACCTTCATGAAATTTTTTTTCAATACACCTTTAGTAAGACCCGGAGCAAATTTATAACTATCCTGTAAATATTATAGAAGCACATCAATAAGTAAAAAATATTAACTTAAAATCAACAAAAATAAGAATCATGTATGTAATTACTAAACAAGTTTGTTTCATACCACTATAAGAAAACAGTCTTTTTACGACGGAATTATTTACGACGAAAATATTTTTCATCGTCGATAATACTATTTATGATAAAAAAATATTCATCATAAATAATTTACTATTTATGATGAAAATAATTTTTCATCACAAATAGTCGCATATCAACGATGAAAAAAAAATTTATCTTAAATACTTATTATTTACGATGAATATTTTTATCATAAATAATGTATTATTTATTTTAATTTTAAATTTTTAAATATTAGTGATAAAAATATTTTTATCATAAATAATTAAGTATTTATGATAAAAAAATTTCATCATCAATAAGTTTATTTGCAATGTAAATATTATCATGCCAATATTTAAAAAAATAAAAAATTTAAAAATTATTGATTATTTATGATAAAAATTTTTCATCACAAATAATTAAATTTCATCATAAATATTTAATTATTTATGATGAAAATATTTTTATCACTAATGTTTAACAAAATTAGAAATTTAAAAAATTAAAAATTACTTATTATTTGCAACAAAAAATTTTCATCATAAATAATCAAGTATTTCGATCAAAAAAAATTTTCATCATCAATACCTAATTATTTATGATAAAAATATTTTTATTATCAATATTTAAAAAAATTAAAAATTAAAAAAAATCAAAAGTTATTATTTGCGATGAAAATTTTTCATCATAAATAATTAAGTGTTTATGATGAAAAAAATTTATATCATAAATACTTAATTATTTATCATGAAAATATTTTCATCATTAATATTTAAAAAATTAAAAATTAAAAAAAAAATTATAAATTTTTTATTTTTAATTTTGTGTAAGACAACTGCATCTATTTTTTATAGCAGCTGTATACATCTTTTGTCTTTTTAAATGATAAAGAAGTAAATATAAGTTATAATTCAGATTGAACTTTTTGTATGAAAAAATTATATGAAAGTAAGTGATATTCACGGAGTAGAATATAATAGATTGTTTTGAATGAAATGAGCTATACGTTTATTTGCGACATAAAATTTATCTGATCATTACTATCACAATTACTAATGATATCAATGAATCTTTTTGATGAAGTGTCTATCTTAAGCTACATGAAATAGCATGGCTTTCACGATCTCGAAAGATACCGTGCTTCTTGCATCGATTGATGCTCAAATGTATCTCGGTAGGAGTTTCAATCATGAGAAGACAAATGATACGAGCACTCATCTTTCTAGCAATGCAAAGCATAATATGAACTTATGCTTTATAACACAATTTGTACAACCCGCAGGTCTACTTTGATTCTGGTTAATTGCTCTTTGATGCTCACACAATTTTTCTTGAATTTCTTAAGCTCGATCCTCATATGCAATATATGAGCTTCTGGATCTCTAACTTTCTGTTCGAACTCTATCCCCCAAATCTCAATCTTGATCGATTTCTCTCATGATCTCAGAATCACTGCGATATTCTCATACTCCGACTTTCGAAATGAAGACTCCAAGAAAAAGAAGCTCCTTGAAGATTGAAGACCTTAAAGCTATCGATCTCCCATAGTATCCATTTCATTGCGAAAATTGAAGAGCTATACTTATAACAATTATTAGCCATATAAATTAAATTTTTCATCATAATTATATTTTTTATGTAATTTTTTTTAAGAAAAAAGCTTTTTTTGGAGAAAAAAATTTGAAATTCGAGTCGGCATTCGATCCGAAATTCGATCGAGATCTGATTCGAATGAATACCACCATTGAAAATTTTTTTATTGTTAATGGTTTTCGTATTTGTTGTTAGATAGATATCAACAAAAGTTGGATGAACATCAGAGATATTTTTTTGCCTGAATATCTAAAAGGTGTTCGAGATTTTATTGAGTTTGCATGGCATAAGGCTGACAGTGCTAGTCAAATAAAGTGTCCATGCAAGAGATGTATCAATATGGTATATCATCACATAACACTTGTTGAGGAGCATCTGCTATGTTATGGTATGGACAAAAAGTATACCCGCTGGATATAGCATGGGGAGGATGATCCGAATGAAGTTGTATGCGATGATGATAATACTAAAGATGATAATGATGCTGCTGAACCTATCAAACATAGTGGTATAGAAGAACTTTTGGATGATTTACATCAGAATGTTTATTCAAATGTATGCATAAGTACTAGTATATCTGAAGGCAATTCTGATCATGAACACGATATCCGGCTTAAGGTAGAAAGAACTTCTGAACAGTTTGTAAAGTTTGTAAGGGATGCACGAGAGCCACTCTATCCAAATTGTATAAAATTCTCTAAGTTAGAGTTTTGATAAAATTACTTCATATTAAAATTGTGAACCGATAGAGTCAGAAGTCATTTAACCAAAATTTGACATTGATTAAAGCAGCTATTTTCGATGGACAAAGACTTTCGAAATCATATGAAGGACCCAAAATAGTGGGATTGCTACGATAGGATATGAAGAAAAAAAGAGATTGAATATTATGGTGTACTGATAGATATCATAGAACTGAAGTATGAGTCCAATAATTCTGTATTCTTATTTCAGTGTGAATGGTGGGATATTAGTAATAAAAAGATCGATATTTATATCGATCCATACTTTATCAGTGTAAACTTTATATGAATATGGTACCAGAATGATCCGTATATATTAACAACTCAAGCGAAACAAGTAATATATTTGAAGGATCTAAAGTATCGAGATAATTAACATATCGTACAAAGAATAATATTTAGAGGCGTATATGACATACCAATCCGACTAGAGATGGATAAAAATTTAGATTTACATAAAGAAGAAGCTTTTTAAGAGGAAGAACAAATATTAGCTGAGCTTCTTGTTGATGAAAAATTTATAACAGCTCCTTTGAATAGGGCTGATCTGCCGTCCAATAAAGTTGAAGCTGATTTTGTATTAATCTTAATGAGTTAAAGGACGATGATCAGTGCGTAAATGACGATGAGATAGAAGATGATACATGAGTCGATTATTGTGATTCGAAGGAGAACCTACACATCAAGAAAGATTTGAATATTGATGAGTAGATCTATATTCTTTGTTAAATCTTCTCTTGCAATAATGGTATGCGATATAATTCTATTCATTAGAATGTAATTTATTTTTTATGATTTTGAGGAGGATTGCATGCGGCAAGCTGTGGATGCTCATTTATGCTTGCGTTTCAAAAAGTATCGCCATCGCATTCATCAACACTAGTACCATATGATGCAGAATCATGGGGTGGAGGCAGCACGGCATCGGTTATATGACAGCATTAATATGGAGGATTGGACTCTCATATGTCGGTATTATAAGGATCCGATATATCAAGTTACACATCTAAATTTTTTTTTTAAAGTTTAATGATTGAATCATTTATTCTTAAATTTAGTTTGTTACCTACTAATTTGACTGCTAACTATATAGAGACGATGTGTCCAGAACACTGTGAATCGAGCGAGACAGACCGTATCACATTGTGGGGGTTCGAGGTTATTCGCTCATCATATGGAGCAGATGGTAAGTAATTTTTAATTAGTATATTTTAACTCTCTAACTATTTAAAAAAAATTTTATTAATTATTCTCGAATTGTAGAGAGATGTAGAGAATAGCGAGCTTCCTGGTAGGATCGATTCTACCAGCGGACCCACCAGCCACGGTCAGGAGAGTGGACGATAGGGAGTCAGGAGCTTTTTGTATGTTTTCTAATTATTTTTTTCATTTATAGTTTGATTTTCAGTATGAAATTAAAATAGATATAATTTTAATTTTCATGATCATATGATAGGCATCAGATCCCAGCCTATCCCTGAGAGCTCGACCGCACCCACAGATGATAAGATCTGTGATTAGGTGCTTAGTACGAGATCCTGTTATATTGGAGGTCTAGGGCATGGGATTAGTGCTCTCTCATCCTCACGTTCGTCCAAGGCTGATATCCATGCTCTATGCGATGTTCGACTGGTGTAGATGTAGAGGCAGACTACTGAGGATCGACAGCAGGCTGATCAGTGAGCTAATGAGTTGGCTGCACGCATCGACGAGTACCAACTGCTCCAGATCCAGATGATGGAGCAGATGGTGCAGATGGAGCGGATGATGCAGCGATAAGACAGCAACAGGCCGGTCTGAGCTCTTCCAAGTGCTCCCTTTCCCCAGTCCATTCTCCTTCTGCAGATGCCGATACTTGACGGCCTGTTTATGTTACTTTTTATTTTTATTTCAGATCTCTTGTAATTTTAATTTAATATAATAAAATGATAAAATTTATTTATGAGTTTATTGTGTAAATTTTTTATTTTAATTTTATAGATTATAAATAAAAAATATTATAAATATAAATTAAAATATATATTCATAAATAATTTTAAAAAAATTATGTGTAAATTTTTAGTATTTTCGATGAAATTTTGACCGCTGAAAAATCTATTAGTGATGAAAATAATTGATCGTAAATAATTTTTTTAATAAATTTAAAAATACTAAAATTTTATATTAAATTATTAGTGATGAAAATAGTTTCATCATAAATAATTACTTGTGACGAAAATTTTTGTCGGCAATTGTCATATTTACGATGAAACTTTTACGTTGCTAATATTTTTTTATAAATATGAATTTTATAAAAATTTTTAATTAAATTAATAGTGATGAAAGTATTTCATTGTAAATAATTTTTTAAATTATTTTTTATTAGCAACATAATAATTTATTATAATTTTTTTAATGATGAAAATTTTTTAATGATGAAAATTTTTTATCTGTAATATCAATTATTGACGATAAAATTTTTTTTCTATCATAAAAAATTATTAACGACGTCATTATTTGTGATAAAATATCAACGATGATAATTTCGTCACTATATAATAACTATTACCGATGAAAATCTAGTATTAGTGATGAATTTTTTACGTCACTAATACCCTATTCTGTTATAGTGTGAAAATCTAGTATTAGTGCCTATTCTATCGAGTGATAAATACTAAAATTTAAGCAAACATATACTCAAAAATAGTATGCAAAAATTAAAAAAAAAAAAAAAACCAAGAGAGTTTAAAAGCCCAAACTTATTAAGATAAAAAGTTCTTAACGTTTAAACAGCCTAAGGAAACTCAAGCACAAGAACTACATAAATAAGTCCCCGCAAGTGATAAAGTGGTGACGATGTTGGTCTACTTCATTGTTGAATATAACTGCAAAAAATTAATTATTCATCTTCATTCATGGCCTAGTCTCTTGAACTTGAGCACTTAAAGTGGCAAAAATGTGGAGGAAAAAAGGCAAAAGACATGGATATCATTATTATTAATTAAGTTCAATTGGCATGGCATACACCCCCTGCATCCACTGATGGTTTGCTGAACTAGATCATAACTGAGAGCCAACATAGGTTGACATGGCACGGTATGCAGAGTTCTCATGCTATGCTGTGCTTAAGTTGAAACAATGCTTCCAGTAATCTTGACATGACAAGGAAAGTTCCTAGATTAATTTTTTCTAGATGCAATTAGTAGCAAGATAAAAAAGAACAATTACACCAACAACATATGTCAAGCCTATATAGGTTAAATATGGTTGTTGTCTAAGAGACTAAAACATAAACTTTAATTGTCAGAGAACATCTTTTCTTCTGCATAAAGACAGCCAACTTCAAGAGGAGTTTACAGTTCCATGCTTGTCCCAATGAAAAAATCACAATGTATATCAGTTCCATACCTATAGGAAGTCCTCCTTCCCCACAGATCTCTAACAAAAAAAAATGAAACGAAAAGAAAAAAAGGGAAAGGAAAACAAATATATCAATCTATGTGGGGAAACGTATTACTTTTGATTTCTTCCACCTTTTCGGTGCTTTTCTCTTTGTTTTCACCTCAAGAACCAACTCACACCGCCACAAACAACTGGAATCCCATATATTTGAGACAAAAGCCCAAATGGAACCTAAGAAACCCCTCTCTCTCTCTCAAGTGCTCTCCTTACCCAAAAAAAAATAATGAAATGAATAGAAAAAGAAGTGGAAAGAAAAAAATGATCAAGGGAAAGGTCTTACCTTAAATTTATTTCTGTCTTTCTTCTACTTTTGTGGATTTTTCCTCTATTTTCGTCCTATTTTCCTCTCCCTTTTTGTGTCCTCAGGAGTCCCAACCGGGTGGGAGGCTTGGGACGGCCAAATAGGGTTGGACGACAGGTGCTGGGGTTTCTCGTTGGGTACTTCCTATCTGTTTTCTATTTCCAGAAGCCTCAATCGAGTGGGAGGATGGCTGGTGTTCGCGTTGGGTATTTTCTCTCTATTTTTGGAAGTCTCAATTGAGTGGGAGGCCTGAGGAGTGCTTTTCCTGATTAATGTAAAAAAAAAATTTATTTATATAAATAATTTAATTTTAAATTTATTTATCAGATTGATACAAAAATGATAAAACGTCATTTTGAATGACGTTTTATCGTCACCACATCACCCCCCATTTTTCACGTAGACGACATCAAAAAAATAAAAAAATAAAAAAATAAAATTGCCAAATAATATGACATTTTAAAAAATACCATATTATTTGACGATTTTAATTTTTTTCACAAAAAAATAATAATAATAAATAAAAATAAAAATTTTAAATTTATAAAAAATAAAAATTTTAATTTTGATAACAATAAAAATTATCATTTAAAATTAGTACCTCCATTTCAAATTATCTTTTTAAAAAAACATCTAAAAAAAATTGGTGTAAAAAAAAATAAAAATACCATAAAAAAGAATTGAAAAGAAATAGAAATTATAATTCTACATTTTAAGAAAATAAAAAATTTAATTTTAATTCAAATAAAAATCATCATTTCAAATTACAATCTCCTTTTCAAATTAATTTTTTTTTAAAAATATCATAAAAGAAGAAAAAAATAAAAAAAAATAAAAATAATAATTTTGAATGAATTTTAAAGAATAAAAATTTTAATTTTAATTCAAATAAAAAAGATAATTTTAAATTATTTTATCCATTTAAAATTAATTTTTTAAAAAAATATCTAAAAAAATCTTAAAAAATTAAAAAAATAAAAATACCATAAAAAAATGAAAAAAAAATGAGAAAAAAATAAAAATTTAATTTTAATTCAAATAAAAATTTTAATTTTAATTCAAATAAAAATTTTTATTTTAATTCAAATAAAAATCATCATTTCAAATTACTTTCTCTAATTTAATTTAATTTTTTTTAAAAAAATATATCAAAAAAAATTAAAAAATTAAAAAAAAGTGCCATAAAAAATAAAATATTCAAAAAAAATAAGAAAAAAATAAAAATTATAATTTTTAATTTAAAAAAATAAAATTTTTAATTTTAATTAAAATAAAAAATATCATTTCAAATTACTTTCTCTATTTCAAATTATTTTTTTTAAAATATTCCAAACAAAGAAGTAAAAAATGAGAAAAAAATAAAAATTATAATTTTAAATTTTAAAAAATAAAAATTTAAATATTAATTCAAATAAAAAATATAAATTCAAATTATTTTTTCCATTTAAAATTATTTTTTTAAAAAAATATCCCAAAAAATCTTAAAAAATTAAAAAAAATACCATAAAAAATAAAAAAAAAATAAAAATTATAATTTTAAATTTAAAAAAATAAAAATTTTAATTTTAATTCAAATAAGAAACATCATTTCAAATTACTTTTTCTATTTCAAATTAATTAATTTTTTTTCATACCGCACCGTACGTAGCTGTTCGTGCTCGTACCAGATCGAGATGTACTAGTACAGTCTGATTCATCTCATAATTAAATTATTCGATATATTATTATTATTTATGTTATAATTTTTATAGCTCTTTTAGCATAACTTTTTCTCTCCTAATGTTCTGAGACACATTAGAGTATGTGTATCCATATCCAGAAAGCATAATATTCGATCACTTGAAATTAAATAATATAAAATAAAATTAATAATATTAAATAGAATAAAAATATCAAGCGTACAAAAAATAGTATAATAAAAGTTTCAAAAATACTAAGTACAAATCTAAAAAAGATTAAATCCCACAAGGACGTCGTGGTGCCCGTGGTCGCTTGGACCTTCTCAGGAAGGTCCTCAACGGCTGCTCCTGCTCCTGCTGTGATGGCTCCTCCCCTATATCAGTAGAGGAGGTCCGCTGGTCATGCTACTCAGGAATAACTGATGCTGTCGGATCATCTACGGACTGAGCGACCCGCTCAACCCTCTCATCTGGATACACGGATGGACCTGAAAAGAAAGTATCATACTCATGTGGTCAACTGATTCCCGGTGATGTCATATGGGGATGTAGGAAGAAGAAGGCGCTGCTATCTGTGGATCAAAAAATGGTGGCATCTGTACAGCATCTAGTGATGACATCTGCGGAATATGTGGTGATGGCATATGTGGAACATATGGTGACGGCATATATCTCATATCTGGCGCATCGGCTGCTCCATACCAAAGCGCATAGCTATATGGATCAACACCAATCACCACTAATATTTCGAAACTTGTTCTCTCTATCTCACGCAGTATCTGAATCCGTTCATCCTCATCAGTCGTAGATAAAGCACGACGAGCATCCAACACAAGACCCGACATAGAATTAATCTACAAAATAAAAATAAAACAGTCAATATACTGTAAAATATAAAATAAAAATATAACACAAACAACATAAACTAATTTTCGTAGTCTTACCAAAAGATGCACAGCAGAACTCTCGCCCTCATATCCGAAAACTGCATACCGAGACTGTCCAATGACTCACACTGTAATGCTAAAAAATCAAGCCATGTAGTCATCAATATATGAACGGTCTCTCAAAATGGGATCACCATGAACAATGTGATCTCGACGTACATCCCAAATATCGATGTATTCTGCATGTCTGATATGCTAGTCAATACGAGCTCTCCCTCGTCGATCAATACGATAAAGTCCCTGGCTGGTATCAAACTACTCTGGGATATCCTAAATCTGACCAAACTGCCACAGAACATGATCGAAAAGATGCCACTCTACCATATCAAAATAAATAAGTGGCACCCTAGCAGTCCATATATCATGTCCAACTGTACACATCTGTAGCAATATAGCCAATATCTCATTTGTATATGGCTCCCACAAAAACTGATAGAGTTAAAATAAAAAAATTAGTAAGCTAAAATTTTAATAGATTGTGAATACTGTAAAATGATATTTGTAAAAAATTTAAAATTTATCCGTCTATATATATCAACTAATGTATCCAACTGGCACCTATAAATTCGTGCCACTCTCGTCGATACGTGATGAACGTTGAATGCAACGTTTCATCTGTTTCACAATCTACTCATGTTAAATAAATTTTATCAAATTTAAAATAGTAAGTTTCAAATAAAAAAAATAATATTTTTATACCTATATCCCAATGGTCCGCCTAGTCTGAATGGAACATCAGGATCATGCTACTCTGATGGCATCTCGAGCAACTGTCGTCGTAATGGACTGATAGTCGGCATACGCTTCCATACCCAAATTTATAAATTTTAAAAAAATCATACATGATATATTCAATATTTAAAATATAATTGAATATTAAAAATAAAAATTTTTAATTCACATACCTGTAATAATACAAGATAACCACCAATCTCGCTTTGATCAGCATAAGAATCCTGACACATAGCTCTGTACAGGCAAGCTAATACTGCACTGCCCCAACTGAGTCTACGAGTGAAGTCTAAATCCTCTAATAATGACAAAAATATCAACTTCATCTTATTCATTAAAGTATCGGATAACAGGACACCACCTAACAACCGCAGCACCTGACCTCTAATATACTGCTGCACCATCTCCTCTGGTGCATCATCTGCAATATGAAAATATCGATAACGATCATCCAAATACTCAATCTTAAGTCATGAATGATCGAAAAAGTATGCGTCAGGCTCAAACCCTAGCAATCGCAAGCACAAAGCCTGCCACTCCAGAATGGTAAGCATGGGATCAACTCCGGTAACTGGATCGCCATCAACTAGTAGTCCAGTAAAGATGCTGATATCCTATAAAGTGATAGTCGCCTCACCAAATGAAAGATAAAATGTGTGTGTCTCTAGACACCATCTCTCAAGCAAAACAGTAATAAGACCAACATCCATCTGTATATGACCAATCCGATATACTTCATAAAATCCAAGATATCATAAATAATCCAGCACTCTATGTAGGATGTCCTCTATCCTCCATAAGTCAGCATCGGATCATCGTAGACGAAGGTGTCTGAGCTCCTGTAATAAAATATAATAATTAGATAATGTATATAATTTTTCAAAAAAAAATTTAAATAGTAAATAAGATTGGAATGCTTACGTCGCCATCTAAAATAGTCTGTGATCGATGATGCTCATGCAATATAAGAATATTGCTGTCTTGAGGATCAAGATACCGTGGATCGTAAGCCATAATACGCTAATGAATCTAAAATAATGATATTATCACAAGTGTATTAAAAAATAAGAAATACGATAGCCATTCATTTTATGAGAAATATATTTTAAACATAATATTGTCACACAATACAACTTAAACATAAAATTCAGTTCATCACATGATATTAAACACGTATATTCAAATACAATCTCATAGAAATACATAAAATAATAATGAAAATATATTTTTGGAGCCTTTAATTTCTTTCACTGCTTGAAGTTGAAGTGTGTTGAAGTATCCTAGGACAGCGACGGTGGTCATGACCCTGTTTCTTACAAATACCATAATGATTCTTACTTCTTATTTGCCTATCATCCATCTCATTTCGTAATCTTATTGACTTTGGTCTACCTTTCTGCTTGGGTCACAAACGATGATGATCAGGAATACATTTGAACATACATGTATGCATCCAATAATCTTCATGTGGTAATGGATTAAAGTCACCGCTCTAAACATTCATATATGTTGTAATTGTATATGCATCATCCACAAAATCACTAAAATGTACTGCAATTTTTTGACACACAGCTAAAACGTGTGAACATGAATATTTGTACAAGCTCCACTTTTCATAAGAATATTTTTTTTCAGCTAAAGTAGCAGTATGAAAATTTTTTCCACCTCATAATCCTATGCTTGCTCTCCTCGTAAGTACTTCATATATACCTTTTTGAAGGTTGAATGCTGTTACTCGGTGCTGGTTAGCTTTAACTTGATCTTCAGCAATCTTAATTGCAACATGAAGAGTAAAAAGATTATTTGGATTCTCCTCTATATATCTCAAGGCTTGGGCATGCCTCGTATTGAAGTATTTCACAAGGCGATAAAATGTCATTTGAACACAAGCTGTAATTGACACATTTCTAGCTTCTCGTAAAACACTGTTAAAAATCTCCGACAAATTTGTAGTTAAGACACCATAGCGCAGGCCATCATCATGTGCCAACGTCCACTTCTCCTTTTCTATCTCGGACAACTAGCTCCAAGCCTCTTCATTTACTGTTCTGATCCTACCCATGATAAAGTTGAACTTGCGAACTTGATGAGTACTTTCTGCTTGCCATACTGCTCTTTTTAGCTGCACATTTTTAAAATAAGTATTGAAATTACTGCAGATATGTCTTAAGCAGTATCAATGATAGGCACGTGGTGGACTCCATCCAATAGACTCATCTGCAATGGCATTTAATATACCTGGATGCCTGTCAGAAATTAAGCATATTCCATTTCTATCTTTGACGATAGGTATTCTGAGCTGGAAAAGAAACCAACTCCAACTTGCAGTCATCTCCTTATCCATAATTGCATATGCTAATAGAAATATCCCATTCTCTGCATCAATTCCTGTTGCAATTAACATCTTACCTTTAAACTTTTCATACAAGTGCATGCCATCAATGCTGATTACAAGACGGCAGTGCGTAAAATCCTAGATAGATGGTTTGAAAGCTCAGAAAATATAATTTAAAATTCGGACATTGGAATTCACAGTTTGAAAAAAAATTCATGAAACAACTGTACCAAGATTTGCATGTTGAAGTGCAGCCATATAATAGGATAATTTAGCATAAGACGGCTCCCATTCTCCATAAATATCAACCAATGCCTTCTACTTTCCATACCATACTTTCCTGTATGACACTGTATATTGAAATTGATCATTAACGATTGCCACAATAGCTTCAACTTTAACACCGGGATCTTTCTCAACAATATGTCGGACTAGTATGTCAATCATCCTTCCACTGATATGTTTGTGGTCTCGACTCAACCCCGTAAACAAACAAGTATGAGGACCCTCATATTTTGTGATTTGAAAATATCCATATTTTTTCAACAATGCAACACGAAGCCTCCATTTATAATTTTGAATATTATCTGATGATGCGCATCGTACGGACCATAATTTTGAATGCGACTGAACTATATTGTATATTCGATGCTTCATAATGTGATAAAGATCAACAGCTCTCCTTCATAATTTCGAAGGGTGCCGTAGGGCCGCACAGGCCCACCACTGGAGGGCCGTGCGGGCCCACCGCCGGTCCTCTAACGCCGACGGCCAAGGAAAAAGAGGGAGAGAGAGAGAGGGAGAGAGAGAGAGGAAGAGGGAGAGAAGAGGGGGCCGGCCAAGGGAAGGGGAGGGTCGAGGCCCGCCGCGGGGGGCTGCCGTCGGGGCACGAGGGCCTGCCGCCAGCCGTCTGTCGTCGGTGGCCAAGGAAAAAGAGAGAGAGAGAGGAAGAGGGAGAGAAGAGGGACAGAGAGAAAGGAAGAGGGAGAGAAGAGGGGGCCGGCCAAGGGAAGGAGAGGGCCGGGGCTCGCCGCGGGGGGCCACCGTCGGGGCGTGCGGGCCCGCCGCCGGCCGTCTGTGGTCGTCGGCCAAGAAAAAAGAGGGAGAGAGAGAGAGGAAGAGGGAGAGGAGGGGGCAGGCCAAGGGAAGGGGAGGGTCGGGGCCCGTCGTGCGGGGCCACCGTCGGGGCCGCCGCAGGGGCGCACGGGCCCACCGCCAGCCCTCTGTCGTCGGTGGCCAAGGAAAAAGAGGGAGAGAGAGAGAGAGGAAGAGGGAGAGAGAGGAAGAGGGAGAGAAGAGGGGGCCGGCCAAGGGAAGGGGAGGGCCGGGGCCCGCCGCGGGGGGTCGTCGCCGGGGTGAGCTGGCCCACCACTGATCGTCTGTCATCGACGGCCAAGGAAAAAAAGGGAGAGAGAGAGAGAGGAAGAGGGAGAGAGAGAGAGGAAGAGGAAGAGGAGGGGGCCGGCCAAGGGAAGGGAAGGGGAGGGTCGGGGCCCGCCACGGGGGCCGCCATTGGCCCTCTATCGCCGACTGCCAAGGAAGAAGAGGGAGAGAAGAGGGAGAGAGAGAGAGGAAGAGGGAGAGAGAGGGGAGAGAGAGGGGAAGAGGAAAGAGAGGGGAGGGAGCTCACCGTCGTCGGAAGCTCGCCGTCGTACCGTCGGAGAGGAGAAAACATCGGAGAAACGCCGAAGAAGAGGGAGAAGAGGGAGAGAGGATTTTTTTTGGATTTTATGCTTCAAAAATACGAAAAGGAATGGCATTTTCAAAAATACCATTCCCTTTGGTATTTTCAAAAATGCCATTCTCTTTGTCATTTTTTTTCTTTTTTTTCTTTTTTTATAGTTTTTTTTAATTTTTTTTAATTTTTTTAGTTATTTTCATGTGATTTTTTAATAAACAAAATTAATTTAAAATGAAGATAGTAATTTGAAATGATAATTTTTTATTTAAATTAAATTTATTTTTTTTTTAAATTTATAATTATAATTTTTATTTTTTTACCATTTTTATTTGAATTATATTTAAATTTTTATTTTTTTAAATCCAAAATTATAATTTTTATTTTTGAATTAAAATTACAATTTATATTTTTTCAATTCAATTCTTTTCCCTTTTTTCTTTTTTTATGGTATTTTTTATTTTTTTACATAATTTTTTTCTTTTTTTTCAGATATTTTTTTAAAAAAATAATTTGAAATGGGGAAAGTAATTTGAAATGATATTTTTTATCTGAATTAAAGTTAAAATTTTAATTTTTTTAAATTTTAATTTATAATTTTTATTTTTTTCACATTTTTTCCCTTTTTTGCTTTTTTATGGCATTTTTTTCTTTTATTTTTCTTAAATTCAAATAAAAATTTTAATTTTTTTTATAATTTAAAATTTTAATTTTAATTTTTTCCCATTTTTACAATTTTTTTTTGTTTTTGTGAAATTTTTGTATGTATTTTTTTCATTTGTTTGGAATATTTTTTAAATAAATTAATTTAAAATAGGGAAAGTAATTTGAAATGATGTCTTTTATTTTAATTAAAATTAAAAATTTTATTTTTTTTAAATTTAAAATTATAATTTTTATTTTTTTTTGAATTTTTTTAAATTTTTAACTTTTGCATGGTACTTTTTATTTTTTTATTTTTTTATTTTTTTGAACATCTTTTTTTTAAAATTAATTTAAAATAAGGAAAGTAAATTGAAATGATGTTTTTTATTTGAATTAAAATTAAAATTTTTATTTTCTTAAATTAAAAATTATAATTTTTATTTTTTTCTCATTTCTTTCTCATATTTTCTTTTTTTATGGTATTTTTTATTTTTTAATTTTTTTAATATTTTTTAGATATTTTTTTAAAAAAATTAATTTTAAATGTAGAAAATAATTTAAAATTATATTTTTTTATTTGAATTAAAATTTCAATTTTTATTTTTTAAAATTCATTCAAAATTATCTTTTTTATTTTTTTCTCATTTTTTTCTTCTTTTATGATATTTTTTTTTAAAAATTTAATTTGAAAAGGAGATTGTAATTTGAAATGATGATTTTTATTTGAATTAAAATTAAAATTTTTATTTTCTTAAAATTTAGAATTATTATTTTTATTTCTTTTCAATTCTTTTTTTATGGTATTTTTAATTTTTTTTTGCAATAATTTTTTTCAGATATTTTTTAAAAAGATAATTTGAAATGGAGATATTAATTTGAAATGATAATTTTTATTTTTATCAAAATTATAATTTTAATTTTTTTATAAATTTAAAATTATAATTTTTATTTTTTTCTATTTTTTTATTTTTTCTCTTTTTTTGGGGAAAAATTAAAATCGCCAAATAATATGGCATTTTTAAAAATGTCATTTGGAATGGTATTTTTAAAAATACCATTTCAAATGGTGTTTTTTATTTTTTTTTTGACATCGTCTACGTGGAAAATGAAAAAAAAGGTGGGTGACATGGCGATGATAAAATGCCATTCAAAATGATGTTTCATCCCTTTTGCATCAATCCGATAAATAAGTTAAATATCAAATTATTTTTATAAATAATTTTTTTAAAATTAATTAGGTAAAGCACTCGAGGCTTGAGCAGGTTGCTAGGTGCCAAGTAAAATTTTACATTTGAAATTCATATCTAATTTATTTAGAATCATTGCTAAGATAGAATTGACAGTCAGAACGAGTTAAATAGATATAAATTAGATCAAAAATTCATCAATTCTAATTCAATCTATTTATATTAGTAAAACAAAAATTTTAATTTGAATCTAATTTGATCATTAGACAGGTGATTTGATCTGATCCATATAATTCATTTATTAAATAAATCAAATTAAGATATATACATAGATTTAACATGTTAAATCGATTTGGAGTTAATGGATTTAAACATATTAAGCGGGTCGGCTTAAATGCAACAGAAATAGATTAAGCACATTTCAAATAAATTAAAGATCCAGGAGGATCATCAGATTTAATATGAATTATTTTGACCACTATGGATTAATGATCTAGGAGGATCATTAGACTGGATGAAGCTGTTGGCTTGTAAACTGGAGAAGTCCTGCTCCATTAGATCATTGACTCATCAATGTTATGGAGCATGTCATCTTGAATGCGGCAAATATTGCAGGAGCTAAAGTGGCTACTATCTACCAAGATCAATAGGGCCGTCGGCTAGCTCATCATTGAAAAGCATTTCAAATCAGAACAAGTGAAACTTATGGTATGCTCTGTGCTGGTTGAACAGTTTAAAATTTAAAATAATTAATTTAATTAATTTAATTTAAAGTAAACTAAAGATAGTTTTAAATTATTTTTAGAATAATTTTAAAGTATTTAATGTATGTATAGTAAAAGTACAATAAATGATTAATAATTTTAGATAAATCAATCTCAAAATAATTGATTAGGATTAAATTTTATGACATTAATTGATTTATCTTAAAAATTTTAATACATAAATCACATAATAGATAAGCAAATTAACATGTAATAAAAAATAATTTAATTTAAACAAACCAATTTAAAAACTTGACAAAATTAAATTTGATGATACTAACTTATTTCTTTTGAAATTTTTAATGCATTAATCACATAATTAATAGATGTCTCAAAGTACAATAAAGAATAGTTTTTTAAAAAAATAAATTTAAAAATAATTATTAAAATTTAAACTTTCATCTCTATTCTGTTTCTATTCCGCCCTTGTTGTAGATAAAAAATAAAGATCCGACTCTCTGTGCTGTTGCTCGATCGTCGCTGCACAACTGTTATTCTCAAAATACAGTTGCTAATTTGTCACTAGTCTCTCTTTAATATTTTGTTTGAGAATACATATTCGTTAATAATTAATTGCTATTCAGTCACTAAAGAAAACTATTTGAGACATATAATATGTCGCTAATTTGTCACAATATCGTTGCTACATGTATCACGGATTTATCCAAATCACTCTCTATACTATCTCTAAAAGGTATTATGTCGATAACAGCATCCATCTCTACTTAGTCCCCATTTTATCTCTCTTTTTTCACATCATTGTCGCTATTCTGTCACTACGTCATTACTAATATTTCGTGAAAATTATGCATCAATTTTAGCGACCGATGCATATCCATCACAATTTTATTACTATATAGCGGTCATTATTCTATCACAAATCTGTCGCTAGATCACCTGCGAGTGCTATAGCAACAATGTTTGAGTATTGTCACTATGCTGTCACCATTCCGTCTTTTCTTTATCAGAATAGTGTCACTATTTTGTCGCTACACGGTTACTAATATTACGTGATAATTGCATGTCAATTTTAGTGACTGATGCATATCCGTCACTATTATGAATTATATAGCGGTCATTATTCCATCATAAATCTGTCGCTAGGTCACCTACAAGTGCTATAGTGATAATGTTTGAGTGTTGTCACTATGTTGTTGCTGTTCCTTCTCTCTTTTATCAGAAAAGTGTTGCTATTCTGTCACTACATCGTTACTAATATTATGTGGTAATTACACGTCAATTTTAGTGACTGAAGCATATCTGTCACCATTCTGTCACTATTATGAATCATATAGCGGTCATTATTCTATCACAAATTTGTCGCTAGATCACTTGCAAGTGCTAAAGTGATAATGTTTGAGTGTTGTCACTATGTGGTCGCTGTTTCATCTCTCATTATCAGGAAAGTGTCGCTATTTTATTGCTACACCGTTATTAAAAATATATGAAAATTACATGCCAATTATAGTCATGAATATTTTTCTATCCATATTCCGTCACTATTATAAATTTTATAACCGTTATGCATCCGTCACGAATTAGTCACTAATGCATCTGCAAGTGTTTCAACAATAATTTTTATATTTTATCACTATGTTGTCATGATTTCATCGCTATTAGCGAAAGCATACCAATCGATCTTGGACATTGCTAAATGTCTATCTCTAAACTGTCAGATTCTTATAATGCTACCTAACAAACTTCTCTAATGATCTAACAAATCATAGAATGGCCTTCTCAACCCCTCTATAAACAGAGGGTCAGGGATCTTCCACCATTAAGTCCAATTCTCGAAAACTAGGAGAAATTCTGCTAGTAGAAAATTAAGCCAAGCTCTTGGTTCCTACTCAGCTTTCTTCCAGTTCTATCCAACTTCTCTTACTCTTCTACTCTTTTCCACCCTTGTTCCTAAGGCTCGAACTGACTTAAGCATCGAAGGATCAAGAATCGGAGGATCTCCATCCGATTTCTTGACTAATTTTATAGATTGATGGAGTTTTCGTCAGATTGAGAAGATTGCTCTAATCCAATCTCACCCAAATCGATTCATTCTATTTCAAATTTTGAACCCTGCGGCAACAGATTGATGCTAAAGGAAGGGCTTGTAAATTTCTTTTATGGGAAAGATGGTCAAGGCAAGGGCTCAGCATCCTTCTCCCTCTGCTCCAGAAGAAGGAGCATCGGAGGCACCACCGCAACAGCCAATTACTGTGGATCCCCAAAAATTCAGCTTCCTCATTCAGCAAGTCCAAGCCCTGACAGCAGCTATCCAATAGCTTCAAAAGAGAGAGAAGAACCATCGAAAGAAGCTCTTTCTCCAAATGTTTTATCTCAATACAATCCTCAATCGGCCCATCAAGACAAACACCACATTGATGAGACTGACAGTGAATTTGCTCCTAGCTCTTTGAAAGTTCAAAGAGGGGGTGACTTGGAGCATAAGATCCTGAATCTTGAAAGGCATATGATGGAACTCCAGGTAGAGAGTTGATCTCAGAATAAAAATAGTTTTAATTTTCAATCTCCTTTCTCTCATGAAATCTTGAGTGAATCTATTTTGAATTAGTTCAAGATGCCCGCCATCGAGTCTTTCAATGGCTATGCTGATCCAATGGATCATATCGAGGGCTACAGTGCCCTCATGGCTTTACAAGGAGCTTTTGATTTCCTATTATGCATTATTTTTTCTGCAACCCTCAAGAAGGCAGTGAGGATTTAGTTTTCTGGACTCCCACAGGGATCCATCTCTTTTTTTGAGCAACTTGGGAGATTGTTTGTCACTTATTTTGACACTAACATACCTCATTTGAGATATGTGGATAGTCTCTTCTCAGTTCAACAATAAGAAGGAGAAGATCTTTGAAAGTACGTAGCTCATTTCAACACGGCCACTCTAGAGGTAAAAAATTTTAATGAATCATTTGCCATGTCTGCTTTGAAAATGAGACTCCCAAGTAACCATCTGATTTTTTCTTCGAATAAGAACTTTTCGGATACCTATGATGAGATGCTTAATCGGATACACAAGTATGCCCAGGCTGAGGAGGAAGAAGCTATCTTAAGGTAGGCAAAGAATGATAAGACTGAAAAAAAATAGCCAAGAGAGGGTGATGAGTGGACTGAAAATTCAAATCAACCTTGAAAAAATTCGAGGTCAAGAAGTCCACCTTGGTATTTTAATTCATATTCCCCTCTGTCCGCTCTTCGAGCTCAGATTCTAATAGAGATTGAAGAGAAAAGATATCTCTGAAGGCTAAATCTTTTGAGGGCCCCATCAGAGAAAAGGGACAAGCAAAAGTATTGCTGCTTTCATAGAGATCATGGCCATGACATCGAGGAATGCAAACAACTATGAGATAAGATAGAAACCCTAGTACGTTGGGATTATCTCGATAAATATGCCAGATCAATCAAATCTGAGGAATACAGGCCTCCAGCATAAAAAACTTCTGATGATCACAATTGATCAACTGCTGGTGTTATCAATATAATATCCAGCATCTTATCTGGCACTGATGACCCATCCCCCAAAGGGCAGAGAATTAAAAATATTTTTTTTTCTAAAAATGATGGAAAGAGGATCCAAACACCTCATAATGATACTATCGTTGTTTTTATAATAATAGCAAAATATGATGCAAAAAGAGTTCTTATCGATAATGAAAGCTCTATCGATGTATTGATCTATAATGCTTTCTCAAAAATGAATCTGGTTGGACAACTTAAGCAGATCAGCACTTTCCTCATCGGATTCTCGAGAAATCAAGTGGCAGCTGAAGAAAAAATTACTCTACCAGTTACGACGGGATAGAAACTAAGGCAGTCAACAGTATAATTTACTTTTCTGATAGTTAGAGTTCCATCTACTTATAATGCTATACTCGACCAACCTGATCTTAACGCCCTCAAGGCTATTGTCTCTACTTACCATCTGCTAATACATTTTTCGACCAAAGAAGAAGTTGGTGAAATGCATGGTGACCAGACGATAGCTCGATAATATTTTATAATTTCTATTAAAATGATCCAATCATCAAAAACTGTGCCAGTTGATATACCAGATGCATTGGATGGGGTCGGAAAAGTTCGAGATGAACTGGCAAAAAAGCTTGAAGCCATTCCTTTGAGAGATGATCCAAAAAAAATGATCTAGATCAATGTGAATCTTAAACCTGACTTAAGAGAGAGACTGATTAAGTTTTTGGGAGTAAATGTGGATGTCTTTGCTTAGTCAACTTCTGATATGTTTGGCATCCCTATCAATATGATTATTCATAAACTAAATATGGATCCAAACTTCAAGCAGGTTCAACAGAAGAAAAGAAGTTTCGTCCCAAAAATATAAAAAGCCATTAATGAAGAAGTTGATAAGCTCTTAAAAGCTAGCTTCATCAGAGAAGCTCATTATCCGAAGTGGATAGCCAATGTTGTTATAGTCAAGAAAGCTAACGGCAAATAGAGAATCTGCATTGATTACAAAGATCTCAATAAAGCTTATCCGAAAGATAATTTTTCTCTATCGAGAATTGATCAGCTTATAGATGCTGCCTCTGGTCACAAACTTCTCAGCTTTATGGATGATTTCTTCGACTATAATCAAATCCAAATAGCTCCAAAAAATGAAGAAAATACTACCTTTATCACTGAAAGAGGTTTGTATTATTACAAAATGATGCCCCTTTGGTCTTAAAAATGCAGGTATTACATTCCAACATCTCGTCAATAAAATTTTTAAGCAACAATTGATCAAAATATGGAGGTCTATGTTGACAACATGATAATAAAGAGCACCGAAGACGATTGGTATATTACCAACCTAAAGGAAGCATTTGGAGAACTTAGAAAACACCAGATAAAGCTCAATTCTAACAAATATACTTTTGAAGTTGGCTCAGATAAGTTCCTTAGTTTTTGCATTAATCAAAGAGGAATAGAAGCTAACCCTGAAAAGATTAAAGCTTTATTGAAAATGAAATATCTAGCTTCTATTAAAGAAATCCAACAGCTTACCAGGTGAGCACCAGCCCTTTCTTGATTTGTTTCCAGGTCAGCAGAAAGATGCCTTCCATTCTTTAAAGTATTGAGAAATATCAAAAATTTTAAGTGGACAGAAGAATGTCAGACTGCTTTTGAAGATATGAAGAAGTATCTTGACTCTCCACCTCTTCTTTCTAAGCTGGTCGAAGATGAAGAACTGTGCATGTATATTTCTATCTCACCTTTTGCAGTCAGCTCGATTTTTATCCGAAAAGAAATAAAAATTTAGAGACCTATCTACTACACCAGCAAACTATTATGGGATGCAAAAATTTATTATAAAAAGGCTGAAAAAATGATATATACTTTGATCATGACGGCCCGAAGACTCAGACCTTATTTTCAAGCTGATACTGTGGAAATATTGACAAATTAACTATTCAGATCGATTTTACAAAGAGTTGATACTTCAGATAAGATCGCCAAATGGGCTATTGAACTCAGAGAATTTAATATTCATTATCGAGCTCAAACTGTAGTTAAAGACCGACCGTTAGCTAATTTTATCGTGGAATATACTATCCTGGATGATGGGTCAATCCCTGCAAGTTCTAAAAGTAATGATGCATTATGAATCCTACATATAGATGGAGCTTCAAATTCTTAAAGAAGTGGCGTCAGTTTGACTCTGGCTAGTCCTGAAGGGTTCATAACCGAGCAGACCCTGAGATTTAATTTTAACACTTGTAATAATGGTGCTGAATATGAAGTCCTAACGGTGGGTCTTAAGATGGTAAAAGAGCTCAGGATCAGAAAATTAAAGATTTTCACAGACTCATAGCTTGCGGTCAGTCAAGTCTGAAGTCAATTTGAAGTCAAAGATTCTACGATGCCCCATTATCTACAGAATGTCAAAAAGCTATTCGAAAATTTTGAGGGGCTTGATGTGCTCGACATTCTTAGATCAAAAAATATCTGGGCTGACGCTCTATCGCATCTCGTCACTTCTAGTTTTTCTGAACTGAATCAAAAAGTATTGATTGAACAGTTAAACAAGCCTAGTATTGAAATACTTTTCATATTTCAGGTCGGTCATGAGCCGAATTGGATTGATCTTCTCATGGATTAAATATCTAAGAAAGTTCTACCCAATGATCCGATCAAGGCCAGAAGTATTAAAAGTTAAGCTCCGTGGTATGTTCTCCAAGAAAGCCATTTATATAAAAAATCTTATTCTCTTCCTTTACTTTATTGCTTGACACCATATGAAGCTGATTACGCACATCGAGAAGTACATAAAGGTATATATGGAAACCATCTGGGGGGTAGGTCGCTTGCTTATAAATTAATCTGGTAGAGTTACTACTGGCCAACTATTTAACAAGAGACAGCTGATCTTGTCAACAAGTATGACCAATACCAAAGGTATGCTAACATCCAACATCAACCTGTTGCTGAGCTTATTTCTATTACTGCCCCTTAGCCTTTTATAATTTGGAGGATGGATATACTGGGGCCTTTTCTAGTGACGGCAAGTCAAAGAAAATTTCTAGTGGTGGTTATTGATTATTTTACAAAATGGATAGAAACGGAACCATTAGCTCAAATCACAAAAAAAAAATACAAAATTTTATCTGAAAATCCATAATCCATCGGTTTGGTTTAACTCGAATCATCATCACTGATAATGGTCGATAGTTTGACAATCCTAAGTTCAAAAAATTTTGCTCCAAATTTCATATTGATCATGGACACACTTTTGTTGGGCATCCACAATCGAATGGTGAGGCTGAAGTAACCAATAGAACTATCCTTCATGATTTTAAGATAAGGTTCATTGATGCAAAAAGTTTATGGACTGAAGAGCTATAGAGTGTACTGTGGGCATACCAAACCACACATCGGATTTCAATAAAAGAAACTCCTTTCAGACTCACTTATAGACTGAAGCTGTGATCTTAGTGGAGATTAGTTTATTATCTGATAGAGTCAGAATTTTTCATGAGGCGTCCAACTCTGACCGATTGAGGACCGACTTGAACCTTCTTGATGAAGTAAAAGAACAAGCCTATGTCAGAATGGCAACTTATAAGCAAAGAATCACTAAGTATTACAATGTCCAGGTGAAGCCGAAGTCATTTCAGAAGGATGACCTCATCCTGAGATGAATAGAAGTTTCAAAGCCTACTGAGCAAGATAAATTGACTCCCAATTGGGAAAGGCCTTATCGAGTCACCAATGTAGTTTGCCCAGGGGCTTTTAGAATTGAAAATTTAAATGGGTCTATTATTCTATGCACTTGAAATTCTAAAAATTTTAAAAAATATTATCACTAAAAATATTCTAACGAGTTCTTTCTTGTACATCATGTCCTCCCATGTATCGAACTTTAGTCCTCAAATCGATAAAGCCCTATAGGATACGATATCTTAATCTAGATTTTAGTCTGGTAAAGCCCCATAGGGTAGATATTCTAACCCAGATTTCAATCCGATAAAGCTCCATAGGGCATGATATCTTAATCCGAATTTTAGTCTGATAAAATCTCGTAGGGCATGATATCTTAAATCCAGATTCCAGTCCGATAAAATCTTATAGGGTATGATATCTTAATCTCAATTTCAATCTAATAAAATCTTGTAAGGCATGATATCTTAATCCAGATTCAGTCCAAAAAGTCTCATAAGGTATGATATTTAAATCCTGATTTCAGTCCGATAAAGCCTCATAGGGCACGATATCTTAATCCAAATTTCAGTCCGGTAAAGCCCCGTAAGGCATGATATCTTAATCTGAATTTTAATCCGATAAAGTTCCGTAGGGTATGATATCTTAATACAGATTTCAGTCCGATAGAATCTCGAAGGGCATAAATGTTTATCCGAATTTCAATCCGGTAGAGCCCCGAAGGGTATGGATATTCATCCATATTCCAGTCCAATGGAACCCTGAAGGGTATAAGTATTTTTTTGGATTTCAACCTGGAGAAGCTCCTAAAGATTTGATCACATCATTGACCGACGAGTCTTGTACCAGATACAAGACCAGAGGTATTTTACATCGGCTATTTATCGACATAATGTTACATTGATATCTAGAGCGAGATTATCTTTAAGTACTCTTGAAATTACCAACTTCTGAGTCAAATTTTAAGGTTTGATCCATCCACGCTCATGCAAATAAAGGTACACCCAGTCCATTTTTAATTGATTGACAGTAGATAAATTTAAGGCTACCAATCTTTGATTCTGTGAATTAGTTATCGATTTTTAGCTCTTGGCAAGTGAAGAGATTTGCTAGACTACATGATTTAAATACACTTGAGAAAATATCCTTTGCATTGATATTTGAAGAAGTTACAAAAATAAGAACCCACGTTGGGTTTAAGAAAAAGAGAAAAATAAAGAGACCTGTATCAGGTCAGTACATTTCGAGAGAAAAAAAAAACTTCTACTAAATGATCACCAGCGCATTGCTCTCCTTAGTTGATTCTTTCTTGGGTTGCTCCAGCTTCTTGATGTCAACAATAGCAGGCTCCGCGATGGGGGTAGACTTCGATTTCTTGCCGGCCTCGAGGACTTCAGTCTCCACTGGGGATATACCACAGATATGGGCTCCACAGCGATAGCTTCAGTTGTTTTTGCCTCAAGAGGAGATCGATCAGATTTTTTTGCTAGCTTTTCTGTCACTTCGGGGGGCGACTCCAGATCCTCCTTCATGCCCATCTCGACAGTCACCTTTAGAGTGACCTTGGAGATATCCACCTCTAGATTTAACTTCTTGATCAGATTGTGGCACTGGCTGAAGGCGTAATCATACACACCTTCGGAGCTCTTGGATACTTTATCCTTGAACTCCTTGGAGGTCTTGTACAGTTTCACTGTCTTTGCCACCTTGTCCTGCTCCTTCTTTATTTATCTTTTCAAGGCCTTGATGGCCTTCTCATGAGCTTCATTAGTCTTTTTCGTCTCTTTAAGCCTTGGTTCCAGTTCTTTATTTTTCTCAGTAATAGTGTGCAGGCTAAATATCTTCTTCTCCTGCTCGTTATTTTTTGCTGAAGGTCCAATAAGTTCTGGTTCTTCTCCTTCAAGACCTTCAACTTCTCCTCGAGTTGGTGCTTGAGCCTAACAGTGAGTTCGGACTCCTTCTTCTCCTTCTGGAGAATGATTAAATTGGCATCCATGGCCTCTTTATTTTTTCAGTAGGCAGACCATGTTTTTCATACATGACTTTAAAATCAATAATGACCTAAGGGACAAAAAGTTTAGTTTGGTTATTCACCGAAGCAAAAAAAAATGAATGCTTACATGCATAAGTTGTTCGAATCCATGGTTAACGATCTCCTCTGGTTTATTCTTGCGACGCACCTCCAAATCGATGATCGACATGACAGATTTGAAGAGATCTTGGTCTTGTCAGGATCACTCTAGGAGTGACATTCTTGTTATGGCATCTCTCTTAGCTGAACTTAATGGTACACTGAAGAGTATGGTTGGTTTGTGCCCGGGCTCTTTGGAGGGTGGTGCAAGCCGGGCGTTGTTGTTCTTAATCCTCACCACGATGGGTTGGCGAGGTGGTTCTAGTGATAGTGCTCGAGGAGAATTCTGTGATCCCTGGGAAGCCTCACTTTTTTTCGAATTATTTGGGGAAGGAGTTGCTGATGATGATCGAGATGGCGCCAGGGCAGGAAAAGGTTCCATACTTTTTACTCTTTTGGATGTGAGGATAGTGGCAGATGATTTCGATTGATCCTTCCTTTTCTTCTCCTCCATCTTTGCCAAATTGAACCTTATCTCTGCAGCAGATATACATTTTAGAACAATGGAGACTAAAAAAAAAAGTTAAGAAAATAAAACACTCCAGTTTTATCCCAAGAAGAGTACAGATTGATTCCGACATCATACAACGTCTGATCGTTTATCAAAATAGAAAGCTAGGGTGTTTTGATGGTGATCAGGATTGAATGAGCCACCTCATCTCTGGAGAGAATTTCATCATGGGAGTTACGTTTGGTGTCCGGACACCTCCAAGAGTTTCTAAAATCCCATGGAATGGGAACCTAGATAAAGAAAAAATAGCCTTTCCAGCTGTGAATGGAAGAAGGTTCGGTCTGAATTTACAACCCTTCCGAGATAAGAAGTACCACCAGCCTTTCTCACTCGGATGTCTTTTTAAAAAAACTAGAGATCTAAACAAGGAGATCCTAAGGCCTATATAAAGGAAGTCGCACATAATGATGAATACTATAATCATCCTAATTGCATTTGGGGTTATTTGAGTGGGGTGAATCCTATAGAAATCAAAGACATTACAGAAAAAAGAATGTAGTGAAAATCATAGGCCGGATCAAAGAGACTTATTGTAGAAGGCTATGCAGCCCTCAAGAGGTTCAGAGACTCGATCTTCTCGATCCGGCACTAATATTTCATATTCATCAAGTTTGTCATACTTGTCTCTAAGGGCTGTAAGATTCTCCTCGATCAAGATAGATCCCTCTATCTCTGGACCGAGGTAGTCCATGAGATCATGCATGGAAGATTCTGTGCTGTGATCCGAGCTCCCCTCGCCTAATGGGCTGGTTTCAAGATCTTTTCGAGGTGCATTTCCTACCTCTATGGCCAGTAAGGACTGAGTCAACCTAATCTGTGGTTTATCTATGGTCTCCTTCTCCTTCCTACTCCTATGAGACATGTTTCTCGGAAGAAAAATATAAAGAAAAAATAAGAAGACTTGAAAGTGGAAGAGTGGCTACCCTATGATTGAAAGAGAGCAAATGAAGGAGGACTAGTACATAAAAAAAAAGGATGAAACCCTCCCAAGATATGAGATGGACTCCTCTCTTGCTCCGGCGAAGCTCCTCACCATCTCCGATGATTGTTCAGCATTAAGAAGCTTCTGAAAATATTTCGACAACACCTCTGCAAGGTTACGGGAAAAATGAACAGTGATCGTGGTGCAAAAATCTTTTATAGGCGAATCGACAGTCAAGATTAATTGATCTCCTTATCGATTTGTGCCACTTAGTACCAATCCAATGCTCGATCAGATGGTGGTTAGGCACACCTCCCCTCAGATTCCGTCATGTCGGATCGATCCATTTCCAAGCTGATAGGCCAATCGAGCATTGACATTTACCATCCTCTTATTTGATATTTTCAAATCATCCGTCCAAGCAATGATGAGAGAAGATATGACGGATTATTTTTTGAAAGGTCAAGTTCCTTCATTTTCAACCAAACAATTAATTTGTATACTCTTGAGGCATAACGCATTTATTCCAGACGGCGACGACATCAGCCCAGAGAATTCTAAGCTGAAACATGGATATAAGATCTTCTAGTTGGTTAAAAATCGATCTAAAAATCAAATACAGAGATAAGATCTCCTAATCAATGAAAACCAGATCGAAAATTCAAGCATGAAGATAAGATCTCCTGATCGGTAGAAAATTGATCTAAAAGTCAAGTACGAAGATAAGATCTCTTGACTGATAAAAATCTAATCGAAAATTTAAGCATGCAGATAAAATCTTTCGATCGATAGAAAATCGATCTAAAAATCAAGTGCGGAGATAAGATCTCCTAGCCGATAAAAATTTGATCAAAAATTTAAGAGCGAGGATAAGATCTCTTAGTCAGTCAACGACCAAACCAAGGCAAACATGGAGAGGAGATCTCCAAGATGGTAAATATCTGAGCCAGAAATGGCTAATTCAAAAATAAGATATTCCAACCGATGAAATTCAACCTTTATGGTGAATACTTTTCAAATTAGTGAAAATCTTAATTTATATACTCTTACTTCCTAGTCTGATCAGAAAATTATTACTTCAGACATAAAAAATGGGGGATAAAATGTTGGTGCATTAAACCAACCCCGAGACACGTGGCATCATCATTCAAAGTCAAAGGAATATCAATCTTGAAGCGTCAGATCCCAGCATACCACTTTACCTGTAAAGTGGATTCAGCCTGATACTTTGTCGAGCTGAATAAAAGATGCTCTTATGCTTTTCGAACCTCTACTAATAGAATTGTTTAGGTCGGATATATGCGGACTTGAACTCCGGTCTTCTCTATCCTAGAATGTTATAGCATCCTTATTTCACCCCGATCTTTTACCGAGGTAAGCTATTATTATGACAAACTTGGCTATTCTGCAAACACTCATAGCGGTTTCCTTAACCAGGCCCCAACTAGCTACGATCTCACGTCCAGCTCATATACATAGCTATATGCCAGCTCATTTACAGGTGACTCTCTAACTGCCTAATAAACTGCTCTAACGGCCTAACAAATCTTGGAACAGTTTCCTCAACCCCTCTATAAATAAAGGGTCAGGGATCCTCCACCGGTAAGTCCAATTTTTGAAAACTAGAAAAAACTCTGCTAGTAGAAAATTAAGCCAAACTCTTGGTTCCTACTCAACTCTCCTCCAGTTCCATCCAACTTCTCTTGCTCTTCAACTCTTTTTCACCTCTGTTCTCAAGGCTCAAACTAACTTAAGCATCAAAGGATCAAGAACCAGAGGATCTCCACCTGATTTTTTGACTGATTTTACAGATTAAAGGAGTTTTCGTTAGATCAAGACGATCGCTCTAGTCCAATCTCATCCAAGTCGATTCATTCTACTTTAGATTCGGAGTCCTGCGACAATATATATGATTTTTTATAAATATATATAATATCATGAATAATATATATGACTTTCTATATCTTTATATGACATTCTGAACAATATATATAACTTCCTAATGTCTATATGACTGTCTGTGGATATATATGATATCCTAAATAATATATATAACTTTCTATTAATATATATGACATCCTGAATAATATATATGACTTTCTGATATCTTAAATAATTTTCTATCGATATATAAAATATCCTGAATAATATATATGACTTTCTATGAATATATATGACATGTTGAATAATATATATAATTTTTTATATCTTTATATGATATCTTGTTAATTATTATAACTCTTTAATACATTATATGACTTCTTATTAGTTATAATAACTAACAGAATATCATATAAAAATACAGAAAGTCATATATATTGTTCAAAATATCATATATATTTATAAAAAATAATATATATTATTTAGGCTATCATATATATTGGCAAAAAGTCATATAAAATATCAAAAAATTATTTATATTATTCAAGATTTCATATATATTTATAAAAAATTATATATATTATTCAGGATGTCATATATATTCATAGAAAGTTATATAAAGCATCATGAAGTTATAATAATCAATAGGATATTATAGAAAGACATAAGAAGTCATATATATTACTCAAGATATCATATACATTCGCAAAAAGTCATACAAGGCATCAAGAAGTAATAACACTGTTCTTTTTTTGTTCTATGGAGGAAAATAATGTTTTCATCCACAAAAATCTTATAAAAACAGTTGAGTGGCATTAAATATCTATCTCATTATTAATTGCACTACGTAGTCCACGCAGACAAGACCGTGGAACCGACTGAAGAGATGAGGGGGGACGGAGCCCATGGATAGGTAGCATAAGGCCAACCAAGCCAATGAACACTATCTCAAGTCCACGTGCGCATGACTGCATAATCGAGCGAAGGTGTGGGGAGGGACAGATACCATGGATGGGCTGCAAGAGCTCAATCGAGCCATCGAACACCATCTAAGTCCGCATGCGTGCGGCCACGTAGCTTAGAGATTTGGGGGGAGCGCTATCCATAGCCTGCACACACAAGACCACAAAACCGATCGAAGGGGCGAGGGGGGGACAAAGTCCCTGGAAAGGTAGCACGAGACCAACCCTGCTAACGAACACCGTCCCATGTCCATGCGCATGCGGCCACATAATCGAGGAAAAATGTGGGGAGGGATAGAGACCATGAACAGGAAAAGAGAGCTTAATCAAGCCATCGAACACCATGCAAGTCCGCACATACATGGCTGCATTATCGAAATATTTCTAGGGGGAGCACTATCCATAGTCCATGCGTATCAGGCCACAAAGCCAATCGTAGAGGCGTGAGGGAAGGAGCCCATGGATAGGAAGCACGAGATCAGCTCGGCCAACAAAGATCATCCTAAATCTGTGCCCACGCGGCCGCATAATCAAGCAAAGGTGTAGAGAGGGATATAGGAGCGAGAGCTCAATCGAGCCATCGAACACCATCCAAATCTACATGCACGCGGCCACGTGAACGATCGATTGGGAGCGGGAGGAGCACAATCATAATGGGGGGAAACCGAGCTCCATGTTAATTTTGCTGCACCACATGGGGTGCATAAAAAATTTCTGTAGGAAGCAGTTAACAAGCTTTTTGCCCAAACCTTTATGTACCTCACTATAGGCCGCGTGTCTCTTTAGCCCAATTGAATTAGTCAAGTACATATCGCGAGCCTCAGGTCCGCCAGATGGAGTTAAGTGACAAGCCCATGTTCTCAGCCTGAGCTGAGCCAACTTTGGACCGTCTCGTCTCATGAAGTTTCATGACCTTGCAAGCGCATTGCAAAACAGTGGGACAGTTAGATGCTTGCAATTGATACAGAAAAAATTCTTTATGCACCGTCTGCAGTGTAGAAAATCTGATATGGAGCATACCGCTTCATTTTATTGGACTACGTAGTCATCGCTTTCCAACGCGCAATTAATGTCCATAGTTCTACTTTTTCGTTTAAAATTTTGAATAACAAAAATGATCTTTTAAAAATTATGACATTCTTTCTTAAAAATTATGATACTCCTTCATAAAAATCATGATACTCATTTTCTTTCGAAAAAATTATGACATCATGTACTGATATTATGACATTCTGCGTTAAAATTATGATTTTCTGCACATAATGTCATAATTTTTTTAGGGAGTCATAATTTTTGTGAAGAGATGTCATAATTTTTATAAAGATGTATCATAATTCTGTGAAAGGATGTCATAATTTTTTTCAAAAAAAAAAGAGAATCATAATTTTTGTGTAAGAGTGTCATAATTTTTAAGAAAGGTTGTCATAATTTTTAAGAAGAATATTTTCGTCATTTAAAATTTTAAATAAAAAATATAAATATAAATATTAAATATATATTAAAAAAATAATTATATAATCTAATAGAATAAATTAATATGTTCCACATCAGATTCTCTGCACCACGGACGGTGCACAAAGACTTTCTAATTGATACAGATACGGCAATCAGGGAGACAAAAGGGTAAAGGCGAATCCGGTCCAAAACCAGCCCAGTTCCACCGACGCACATAGGGCCCCATCTATGGGGTACCCTTGTGGTCCTATGACACAAGGAATTAAGGTGTAACAACGTTGGTGGATGTGGGACCGTCACATTGCCCCTTTCTCGCAAACGTTATAAAAAGTAAGATATCGTAAATATATATATATAATTTTTCTTCTAAACAACAGGATCAGTTTAAGAGGACAATTATAAGAAATGCAAGCATGCATGTGACCTCTGAGAAGGGAAAAGTTCTGAACCTATATTAAGATATTCTGACGGCTGTAGAGGTCACTTTACTCCCCAGTGATCTATAATAGTGGTTTTGTCAAGTTGTAGCTACTGTGGGGTTCATAACAAACAAAAATCTTACATTAGGTGCAAGATTTCTAGTTACTAACTCCTTACTTTGGGATATTTGGGTAGATAACTATGTTGCCAATGGTTACCAGTGCTAATGAATGGGCCAGGCGGCAGAGCTGGCCTCAAGGCCCAGGGCCGAGGATCGTATTTGGGCCTTTTCTTCTAACCGCAGTAGCTTACTCTGAAGACAGAACAGAAAAATTTTACAATCTAATGAAAGCACAGACATAAGCATCAGACTCCAGACTGACCATCCAGCCAATAAAACACCCAACTTTGAAATTTTCGATTCAACTGATTTTGGTTGAGTTAGGTTGGATGTTACCTCCTTAAAGTTTTATTTGTAAGTCTGCACTTTAATCAGGATAGAGTTCATGCAGTTAAAGGTTAGGAGACCAGATTATAGAGGCTTAGGTTTGAGTTGGGCTGACATGGAAACTTTGGTATCAAATTTAGTTGGGTTTATGATGAAGGGGTTGCCTTGGGCTTCCAGCCGCTTGGACCTGACTCGGCCAGAAATTAGGTAAACATCATTAGCATGCTGAAGAAGTGGCATTGGCTTCAATGCATAGTATAATTTGGATCACAGTTTTGGTTCCTTCAGCAATATGATTGAGAAGGGAGTATGACTAAGAAGTAGATGGATTGACATGTCAAAGAACGCATGCATATCCTGTAAAAGCATATAATAAATAGATGCAAGGCTCATCCATGGGCGCCCACATTAGGGTTAAAAATCCGAACTCGACTCAAATTTGCATTTGCCCTGGGCTAAGATATTTGATAACCCAATCCAATTCGAACCTCAACTCAAGTATATAACAAACATCTATTACATGTCGTTTCATTCTGCAAAATCTCAGTGTGTTTGTTTAACTATATGAAATTGAGATCTATATTATGATATTCCTATTTTGTTTTGTTTTAGTTTTAGATAGTATTCATATGGCATGAGAGTACTTGGAGTAATTTGACTATTCTAATCTAGTCAACTTGGTCCAAATCGACCTAACTTGATCCAACCCAAACCAATGGATTCTAACCTAAACTCAAAATTTTCGGGTCGGGGTTTGGGTTTAGGGCTCAAGTCAAAGGTTTGGGTTGGGTATTGGTGTTATGATCTCAAGTTGGGCCCGGACTGACGTCCTATCCAGCCCGACCCACTTAATACTCAACTTTTTATTTCCAGGTTGGATCCAATTGACTAAACTTTCTCTTTGCCATTCTCAATCTCGTCATGTCCACATCTCAAAACTATGGGTCCCATCTCACGGCAGACAATGCATCAGACCATCAGAAGGTTCCATGGACTTTGGACCCGCTCCACCCGTGGCTATAGCAAGCGGTGGCCGAAATAGTCCCCTCATTATTCGCATGCATATTTTTTGAATATAACTACAATTAATTAATATCATTACACACACACTTAGACCGATCTAAGTCTCTCTCTCTTCTTTCTTATTTTTTTTCCCTTCAAATCTTTTTTTATGATTATTGTTTTGAGTACCGAAAGAATTTTCATTAACCTCCTTTATGATCATGCTCACATAGAGAGAATCCTGATCCTGTCTTGGGATGTTTTTTCTTATTTTTTCTGCACAAAAGATACAAATACATCTTAAGACAATGTCTCACATATTTTTTGAATTTAATCATTTTTATTTTTTGATGTTCGGTAAATCATTTATAATTTTTTAACAAAAAAAATTTGTTTAATTTTTTAAATCACATCAGAAATTTTTCGAGCTATGTCCCAATACCATCAACTTAATTGTATTTCATCAGATGACTACATTTGGAGAATAAACACCACTTAAAGGATGAGTCTCTTGAGGACTAATTACAGCTACAAGGTTTATCATGCATGAGACATCTCAAACAAAGAAAAAATACATCTATTTAAAGCAAAAAAAAACATATGCAAAAGGGATTTAAAATATTTAACAATTAGAATTTGAATTGCCATTTGGAGTAAGAAAATTTTAATTTTATAAAAAATTAATTACAATAAGGTGAAAGTAAAATAGAAACTTGAGGTCTTCCCCCATGGCTGTCCAACGTCAATGCTACATCAGAGATACTTTGCTCATTGATATTGTAATTTTAAAGCTTCCTTGTAATGTTTGTGCTTTTATATTAACAGAACGCCATAAGGAGCTAGAGTAGAAGAAAAATAAACCAATCATGGTGAGATTAGTCTGCCAAACCCTCGTCCACCAACATCAAGTGCATGTAGCTTTGGTTTGTTCTATGATCATGAGAGCATGATAAATAAGGCAACAGAATATCATGATCTTGTGTACTTTCTGGCACATCATGGTGCGTTTAGGTACATGGACCTTTTCTTTCTTTCCATTTTTTTACTAGCTATTATTTGTCCCCCACCTGGTGTGGTTCAAAAGTCCAGATACTCCATTTAGAAATCCAAAGGCTGAGAACCCCTTCATGAGTGCAATGAAGTTGATGCAGATTCAGAAGAATATATCTTATACTCCAGGTAAGAAAAGGTCATAATTCTCAGTAACAGGAAATTTATGGAAAAAGAAAAACTATTCAATTGCAGTTCTATGGAAATGGCTCATCTGTCTTCCACAAACAGTCTGTTTTAAAATTAACTAGGGCAAAAGAAAAGAATTTTAACACAAAGTTCTCTAACAATTGGTATAGGAATTGACTGTTAGACAATATTTGACTATTTATTTTTTTATTTTTATCAAGAAAAATCCAATCATCAACTCTTCTACTTCTTGGATAGATTTTAAGGTGCCTTCGATTTGTGATCATGTTTATCAGAATGGAATCAGAATATTCATATTTTTTAATATATTTGATTAGTAGCTGAAACTCGAAATCTGAATGCAAATTGAATTTGGATACTAGAGAAAAATAGTGAGCAGGTTTGAAGGAATTGGAATACTGCTTATCCTTTCTGAGATGGTACTGCCATCTTCTACTTTTAATTGCTTCCACCACTATTTCTGTCATTTTTATATATTTTTAAAAAATATTCATTTCAAGCAACTAAACAAGTCGAGTGGTTCAAATCTTGCACGCGCTCATGCTGTGCTAAAACAAGGTTGGGTTGAGCCAGAAGTCAATCGTACTTCGGGAGCATTCTAGCTTTTTAACTCACATAGACAATAATACTTCTAGAGCAGTGCCTGGCACACCTTTGATCTTGATTCTCTTAATTTTTAATTTCTTACAAATTTTTCCTTCATATTTGGCTCATGATTATTTTTCCACAAATTACCGGTTTTCCAATTTATTAATATTTATGTCCAATATATAATTCAGAGAGTAATTGAATGCAGCATATTGTCATTGTGGAGCCAATTGAGCCCATGCCAACCCGCATTCACCTTATACTGGGTTCCACCAACAATGGGACATCCGAAATGATTTATGTCATGTAAAGCATTTCTACAACGCGCAGGAACTCTTGCTGCACTCGCTTGAGAAGTTAAAACTACACAATTATTAATGCCACCAAGCATAGTATTGCTGTTAGTTTCAGTTGAGATCAGAAGGTGGACGACTGAGCCTTATACAGAGATGCTAGAGTGACCTGCAAAATAAAGTCCGGATCGGAGATTTTCGCTCTGGCGAGGATCCTTCGACGCTCAAATCAATAATCAAAGAACCGCAGAAAATCGTAAATGATTCTCGAAGATGGAATTACTTACCTAAGTTCTTGGGGCTTTGGTTATTTATAAAGAATATGGTTGGACAATCGTGGGAATGTGCAGTTCCGAAGTTGTCGGATTGTTGAACGTGCTATTGTGGGTGAGATATTCTAGCCCTTATCTTCTCTCATGAGATTATGTGGAGTTAGTTATATCTGAACTTATCTACTTAGGATGGATAGTTACTACACGTATCAGGAGATGGGCTGATCGAAGCAACGGAGAAAGCTCACGTGCCAGATAGGCCGCACATCAGATTGGATGTAAATAGCTCAACTCCACATACCTCAACTCGGTGCTTAGGTCGATAACCACAAAGATAACTCGCTGACCTAAGGTATCCATAATAACACACTGATCTGAGATATCCATGATACCACCATAATACCACCCTTCTACTTTTGAGTCTGAGAATCAAGCGAAAGAAGTACTTTTAGAGCCGTACCTTGGGTCTGGAAATGCGCTCTCTCACACTTTTACATGTGTCTCCAACATTTAAGATTGATAACATCAGCCTGACAAGCGGCATTGTTGCAAAGGATCGTGATCGATGGGACCACTCAATATGGTGGTTTTTTTGAAAATTTAATTTTTTCAGTGGTGGCTCTTTGTCTTCTCCTTCATCCTCTTTTAAATCTACTTTTCGGGTGCATTGAGAAGATGACTGCAACTCTTTTTCATTCTAGATTATCGCTACACTCTCAAAGATAGGATGAATTCGGAACTCCTGAGGAAGCTTGAACCGGCATCAGTTCGAAAAAAATAGTTCAAAGTTTCATCCACTGGTTCTTCGATCCTAGTAGGTAGAGATGTCAAGGTTCCAGCCACCAAATCAACTATTGCGGCTATAAGAAATGAGGACTCCCCCTTGATTGCTGAGCCCGTAGTTTCACCATTGGAGACCGCGATGGAAGCTCCACTATAGGAGGTTCCGACAAAAGAGACCCCAGCGGAGGAGACACAAGCAATGGATGCGGTTGGTCATCCAGAGGAAATTCTGGGGATGGTGGTGGAGGCCAGGGATCCTTTGGAGCAAGTGACCCCTACTCAATGTCTTCGTTCAGTTGTTTCTCAAGCGAGCCCTTCTCAACCGGTGCCTTTTGCTCCGTCCGTGATGGAGAATGTCAAGACTGTGGCGGAGTTTTTGAGAAATTTTCTTTCTCCTATTGAGAAACAGTACCTGGCTGAATAAGGGGCTCAACATCGGATGACTGGTGCCCTAAGATCTCTTGCTCAAGTAGGGAGTCTTTGGATTTCTTCTTTTGATCTCCTGTAACTTGCACCATTTAATGGCCTGGTGTAAGCTTTGTACAGATAGGGCATTATTTGGCCAGCTTTGTTGGCTCCACTTATGAGGCTTCAGCACTAGAGCTTACAGCAGCAAAAGAAGAAATAAATTAGCTGAAATACCTCTTGGAGCAGGAAAGATCGGCTAACGCTGAGCTAACAAAAGAAGCCAATTCTTCTGAGGAGGCCCTCCGAGAAGCCCGGGAGATAATCGATCATCGAGATGATGAGATAAGCAGGACTAAAAAAAAAATCGAAGGCCTCGAGAGGTAAAGGTCTGAGGCTGAAAGAGACTATTGTCGAGCACGCAACGCTATAGAGTGCCTGAGGAGGACACTCGAAGGAAAAAGGAGTCAAAATGTTATCCCCTCCGAGGTTTATTCTCAAAGGAGCCCCGGCAAGAGCTCAGCTAAAAGGGCCAAAACCTTAGACAGAGCGAACCACAAAGAGAAAACACCTCAGAGGGATGAAGGCTCTGCTTCCAATAGAATTTAGATGACACAGGAGCCGTCTGCACCTCAAAGTGAACTTAAGGAAGCTTTGTCAAAAGCAGAGCACCTGAAGGAGAAGCTGAAGGAGGACAGAGAGAAGGCAAGGCTCTCCTTTACCGCCGACTCTCAGATCAAGAGCTTCTCACCACAAATGCTCTCAAAAGAATAGATCAGTTGGCTAAGAGATGAGTTAAAATTATAAACGAAGCTTGCAAGACAGCATTCTCCATAGGCTATGAGAGCTGCAAGATAAATGGCTCGGGTACATCTTCCAATCGATAGTGCCAAGCTCTTATAAGCCAACTTCTCATATGAAAGTCTGAAGGCCGTGACAAAAGACAGCATAGGGAGATTTGCAAAAGTATCCCAGTGTATAATTGATACGAATAAAGTCGATGCGGTTATCCAGACAGAAGGGGCCGTTGGCACCAAGGAAGGCTGTTTCGAAGCAGGTCACCCTAATGATGCTCCAAGACAGTGATATATATTTTTCTTTTCTTTTGTAATTTGAGCTTTATCGAACTTGGTAATTAAACTTTTATGCAAATAAATAAAATTTGTTTTACCATTGTTTACTATGTTTAATGAGTGAATGTGAACTATATTTCAAGCTATATTGGTTGAATTTCGATCTATATTGGCTAAGAATTTAACTGTGCTTCAAGTGATTCAAATCATAAGGTATGAGCTGAGCCATAATCCGAGCTATATGAATTATTGAAAGTATTCATCACCTATTGAGGTTCAAAATTTGAATCGCCTTCACATGGCAAGTACCATCGCACATCCCCACACGTCTCTTCAAAGATGGCATAGAGCAGGATTTGCCTGCTGCTGAGATTAACTACCATACCAACGGCAGGGGTTGTACCCAATCAGTAGTTGCCAGGTGTCAAGCATCCATTCAAAACTCATCGATCCATGTCTCTAGTAATTCATGCTCTAAGAAGAAGGATCGCCAAAAAGATCTTTTAAACCAAGGCTTATTTAAACCCCAGATGAGACTAGTCACAGGCTTCTAGGACTTCCAATCGTCCTTGTCTTCTTCTATGCCCATCTTCTTTTGCTGTAAGTTCTCCTTCTTCCTCCACTTGTAGAGTTTCTTCCTCCAAAGGGGAATGGCTTTCAGAGACTCCGACTTTACCTCACTAGGATTCTAGTCTGAACTAATAGAAAAGGATGTGATATTGCTCGATGAGCAGTTTCAGATCCCTCCGACATTCTAACTAAAGATTTTAGAGCCGAAAGATAGAGTTTTCCAACCTTCCCCAGGCTGGATAAGCCTCTATAAGGAATGCTTCTGGGCTGGACTGAGGTTGCCCCATCATCCCTTCATTGTAACTCTTTTTCAATTTCTTAAGATGTCATCATGTTCAGCAGTTCCAAATTCGTGGCAACATATCTATAGTTTTATCATAGTATGCGTACTAGCTGGGATTGATCCCAGCGTTGCACTTTTCCGCTCCTTTTTTTTCTTTAAGAGGCATCCCGGATTACGTGGGTGGTGGTATGCGACACCCCGAAAGAAGAAAGGTGTCCACTTGTTGATCCAGCACACTCCTTCCGCTGTCCACGACTGGAACGAGCACTTTCTGTTTGTTTCGCAGACGTTAGGCAAGTATTGGGGGTTCATCGCCTGTGGTGAACCCCGAGAAGAGGTGCTGAGGGAGCCCTCCTTAGATCAGCGTCTAAGATAGGAGTCGAAAATCCTACGCAACTTTAAGGTCCCGACATTGAAGGAGCTTCTATCGGAGCAGACATTATTTAATGTCAGCATCAGCCAGGTTGGTCTCCAAGGTGTGCATGGGTCATCTATCTCAGGGCCAAATGTTCTTTGATTCACGCTTGGTTTTTTTTTTTTTTTTACGCTAACCACTTACTTGCTCTGCTTGTAGCAATGGATCCAAAATTGTTAAAGAAATTGGAGCAGAAGGCCCACCAAAAATGGGCAACAGAATCTATGGGTGGTCAAAGCACCCGCATCAGGATTAGAAATCCCCCCACATTGTCAGCTTCTGGGTTAGAAGGATCCGAATCTCTTCGCACCGATGACTTCAAAGTCATGAGGGTTCAATCTGGCTTGACTTCTTTGGCTTCTAATAGGGATCGAAGAAGCCAAACAAGTTAAGCCCCCAAAAAAGCAATTATGGGCCTACCGGCCCCTTAAATATTCGACTCTTCTCCAGAAGATGAACCAGTCGAGATAGCTGAAACTTTCAGGATCGCACCAGCTAGTCTGAAGCTCGAAGCTTCGGCGTTGAGAGATTACTAGCCAGCACACGAACTGTTTACCGAAATGCTCCTCCTGGCCGATGCAAACGAGCTGCTGATCGAATTGCGTAGGATAGTAAAAAAAGGAGCTGTGGAGTACTTCATTCGAGTATGCTGAAGCCCCTGCAGTGTTTTATTTATTCTAAATATTTACTAATAAGAGATTTTTCAATAGCTTGTCCATTATCTAAATGGGTATATGGAGCACTCCCATGAGCTTTCGGTGGAAGCGACCAAGAATAAGACCGACGTCAAAATGCTCAAGATAACAAAGTACAAGGCCGAGAAGGAGGCTGGTGAAGCCTCCATGAGGGCCAATGCTGCTGCAAGGAGGGCTAAAGATGCCGAAACGATCCTGAGAGTAGTGGAGGAAAACTCTCGGTTGCTAGGCATCCAAGAAGCATGGGCAACGAGAATAAGGGAGCTTGAAGCCTTGCTGGAGAAGAATAAAACTGCGATCGAGGCAGTAGAGAAGAAGGTGGGAGAGGCCGTCTCAAAAGTCGTCAAGGACATTCGTGTTGGAAAAGGTGCAGGGTTTCATGTATGAATTTCAAAATAATTTTGAAATATAACGCAGGTGAATATATAAATTAAATAATTTAATATACAAATGCATGTAATCAGATTACTAAATCCTACAATTAGGACCTACAACATGTCATATTATATTTATAAATCAAAAAATAAAAGCTTTGGTATTGATCAAATCAATACCCTAGATCTAAAACAGTGTTATATCTAAAATCTAGATCATATCTAGATAAGAGAAGAGATCAGATCTCTTACCTTCATGCGGGTCGAGAACTCCATAATTGATTTTTTTTATTACCTTTGGAGCCATACATGCGTCCGACCTCTACAGGTGATCCACACGAGGCTACAACAAAATTAAAGGTTCGTTGAACGAAGATCCGCTCGAAGTGCTAGCTTCTTGCAGATCCCTCCGGATGGTTAATCTAAAAATATTCTTTGGATCTCTTGGACATTTCAAGAGATGAAGAATATGAGGAGAAATAAGGGAGAAGTCAAACTCTTTGACCTCTCTAAAATCTGAAATAATATGTAATATAAAAAGGTCCTGAGAGAAGACAGATCTTCTCTTTCGATACATCAACAATTGATGTCCTGAGAACATCTCTATGCTAGGACATGAGAAGACCTTCTTCTCTAGATATTTCTCAAATTTTTAGATCTTATGATATCAGATTTTTTCATAGAAAAATCTCATAATTTATGGAGAAGAGGAGTTCTAAAAGAAACCTTAAGAGAAGACCTTCTTTTTTTCTTCTTCTCTCATCAAAACATGATCAGATCATGTCCAAAATTAGATCACCATGCCCCAACTCATTGGAGCATGAATCCACCACACCATACCTCTTTTCTTCTCAAATTTTTATAATATAAAAATATAAAATAAAGAGAGAATAATCTAAAAGGAAAATAATAAGAAAAAAATAATCTTCTCTCTTATCTTTCTTTCTCTACAAGACATCAACTTTTTATCTCTTGATATAAGACTCTCCTCCATGGATATTGGTGCCTCAAACCATCCATGCCATCATCTTTCTCCTCTGCTATTTCTATCTAAAAATCATGAATTTTTTGACTCTTATTTGATAGCATATGGGACAGCAACTTTTTATATGGCAGATTAGGTCAAAAGACCTAATCAACAAGGAGTCCATGGGGCGTCCACCTTTTGGACGCCCCCTCCCTTATAAATTTCATAGAGATCAGGATAAGATGCTTAAAAGAGGTGACAAAATGATAGGATAGGCTTGGAAAAAGTTGGTGTAAGAGAGGAGGGAAGAGTCCTTATGAAGAGGGATACTTTCAAAAAAAGAATAAGCCTAAACCACTTTCCATAATTAACCAAATCACTTTCCACATTGAACCAAATCAAATCTAATTCAAATCTCTGAAATAAGTAGTGTGAGATAACATTCCTTGGATGTGGATATCATAGAAAAATATCTAAAAATTAATTAGTGGGCGTGGGCTTGAGATTTCTTAGGTAGCGCAAGAGATGATATGGAATCCTAGTCTAACGAGGATTCTTAAGTAGATTAGGTCAAACACTTTGAACCCAATCCAAATTAATTGTAACCTAATTAATGATGATCCTAGTCCAACTAGAAGTCTAATTAAATTAGATTAAATCATATTTAGTTATGATTTAAATCCTAACTTAATTAGGAATTAGGTGCATACAAGTCCTACTCGAACAGGGACTTATTCTTCCTTGCAACTGGCTTATCCAATAAATCAATTAGACTTAATTTAATTAAATTTAAACTAATTTTAATTAAATCAAATTTAATTAGACTTGATCTCAGTCCAATTGCTCAATCAGATTGAGATAATTAGCAATCCAATTGCTAATCGATCCTCCTGCAACACTTGCATTAGATCAAATATCAATCACATTGATCGTTTAATCTTAGAACGATTTTCAATTATCGATTAACCATCTGATTAGATTACAACCTCTTATATGTGTGACCCTATAGGTTCGAACCTAAGTCAGTAGCACAGAAATTAATTTCTATATCAGTCGAAGTAACCATCTAGCAATGGTTTCCGACGTCCAGATAGGTCGAATGTATGCAAAGCAACATTCTAAGAACCCTGACCTTTGGTCACCGTATAATTCATCTTTTTGATCAATAATGCTCAAGACGACTTCGAGTATGCTGTCAACACTCATATAAGTCATCTTTATTGTGTCTCAAAATTTTACAAATCTCATGACTCCTCACGAGGATTATCCAAGTCTAGGTTTTGCTAAATTGAAACACAGTGAGACATTCTCTTTCTGAAGTTAATCAGGAGTGGTCAATCTCATCTTGACTCACACACTGACTTCACAAGTACTTGATTGTATTCAAAAACTTTTCGAACCTATATTAAAAATTCAGGCAGTTTGGCATCAAAGCATAGTGAGTTATTTGCAAGTCACCGTGGTGATCTCAAGTCGGAGAGACACTTATATCCATTGGCCTTAGCTAACTATTCTTGACAGTAGAATGTTACATTGATCACGTTCAATGCAGATGTACTCCTACATCTCACCTGGATGCCATACCAGTGTCTCCACACTACTTGGTTACGAGGACAACCAACGTATATGGCATACAGCGACCTACACATGATAAGTTATCGTCTTTGTTAATAACTTAGCATTTGATCGTGAATAATTTAAGAACCATCCGATAAATCTTTCTTTATCAATCGATTGTGGTTCTAAGGATTTCATCATAATTTAAGAGTACATTTAAGGAAGATAGAACTTTTATGATGAAACTGCCAAATAACTATTATTATTAGATAATTCATATACTAATTTCAATCATCTACCACTTAGATGATTGGCTTTAGGATATATTTTTTAATATTTTGGACGTCTAAGAAATATCATGATGAGACAGTCAAATTTGCAACTGACGCCTACATTAGTGGGAAGCAGCTGGTCTGAGACAGAGTTGCTGCTCAGTATCTCAAGTTAAATTTAGATTTTTTGGATGAAGTCTGGGAGCCCTCTGCAGTCGATGTAGCCCCGATGAATGCTTTCGCGCCAGATGCTGCCCTTTGGGCTTTTTACTTCTTTTTTTTTTGTACTTTGACCTTTCAAGGTCATTGTAAAGAATTTTAAAAAAATGAATAAAATTTATGCTTTTTCAAACTACCTGCATTTTGATTATTTCCAATGGTTATGCTCGTGTATTTTATTCAACATGCAAGGACTAGTCCTGATCCAAAGATCTCATAATTATCCCTACCAAAAGGATATCTAACTCAATTCTGACCTTAGAAATTTAAATGAATCCATAGGGATTGAGCTTTGTTATAAATTTAGTTTCGATCAAAGAAACTTTGGTTTCAAACAAAGGAACCTCAGTAAAGTCGGCTCCGATCAAAGAAACTTCAGCAAAAATAATTTTCAAAAAAAAAAACTTTAATTCTAAGTAAAGGAACCTCAGCTGTAATAGTTTCGAACAAAGAAACCTCAGCTGTAGCAGTTCATAACAAAGAAATTTTGATTTCGAATAAAAAAACCTCAGCTATAACAAGAACCTCAGCTGTAGCAATTTTGAACAAAAAAATTTTGACAGTAACAGTTTCGAACAAAGAAACTTTGGTTCTGAACAAAGAAACCTCAGTTGTAGTAGTTCCAAACAAAGAAATTTTGGTTCCGAACAAAAAAAACTTTGGTTCCAAATAAAGAAACTTCAGCTGTAGCAGTTCCGAACAAAAAAATTTAGTTCCAAATAAAAGAACCTCAGCTGTAACAGGAACCTCAGCTGTAGTAGTTCCAAACAAAGAAATTTTGATAGTAACAGTTCCGAACAAAGCAACTTTTCGAACAAAGGAACCTCAGTAAGGTCAGGTCCGAGCAAAGAAACTTTGATTTTAGCAGTTCCGAACAAAGAAACTTCGGTTTCGAACAAAAAAACCTCAGCTATTATAGTTTCAAACAAAGAAACTTTAGTTTCGAACAAAAAAACCTCAGTAAGGTTAGTTCCGATCAAAGAAACTTTAGTAGAGTTTGTCGTACCGAATTTTCGACCTTTCATGCCACTTTTGTGTTCAAACACAAGTTGATGAATCTAAAAATTCATATATAAAGTAACATGATATTACAGCATCATTGATAATACATACATAGATGGGCCGAATTCCATGGCTTAGGGAGTGGGGTTCCGTCGAGTTACTTCAGTCGATAAGTCCCAAGACATATCACTTCATCCACCTAATAGGGATCTTCCCAGCTGGGTGTAGCTTTCCTTGATCTATAGATTGTGAAACTTCAGCTCGTCGCAACACCAAATCGTCAGTTCAAAATTCTCTAGCCTTGACTCGGGTGTTATAATACCTAACTGCCCTCTGATGATAGGCAGCCATTCTCACGACGGTACATTCCCTACATTTTTTGATTAAATCAAAGTTAGCTCGAAGTTACACTGGATTGGTATCTTCATTGTACTCCTCAACTCTAAAAAAAGGGAGCCCAAATTCTATGGGTATGGCCGCTTCCATCCCAAATACGAGATTGAAAGGAGTCTTGTCAGTTTGGATCCTCTGAGTGGTCTGATAAGCCCATAACACATGATGAAGCTCATCTGTCCATGACCCCCCTGTCCAATCTACTTGGCCTTCAAGCCTTATAAGAGAGTTCTATTGATCATCTCTACCTCTCCATTTGCTTGTGGGTGTCCTATCAATGTAAAACGATGCTCTATTCCATGACTTTTATAGAATTCATGAAGTTGAGCACCATTGAATTGTCTGTCATTTTCTGTGATCAGTACTTTGGGAAGATCATACCGATAGATAATGAATTTTCAAATGAAATCTTCTACTCTTGCCTCAGTTATATGGGCCAGAGGCTTGACTTCGACCCACTTTGTGAAGACAACCATCAGAAGAAATTTACTAACCGAACGCTCGAGGAAAAGGATCAAGAATATCCATTCCCCACTAAGCAAATGGCTAAGGAGCGCTGATGGGAGTCAGAAGTGCTGCTAGCTGATGCTGAATGTTGGAGTTTCTCTAGCACCGACCGCACTGCCTAACAAAGTTGTCTGCATCTTATTACAAAGTGGGCCAATAGTAGCCTTACCAAAGGATCTTGTAAGATAGGGATCTACCCCCCAAGTACTTCAGCAGATCCCTTCATGAACTTTCTATAGCATATAATCATCCTTAAATGGGTGCAAGCACTTCAGGAGAGGCAAAAAAATTAACCACTTGTACAGCTTGTCGTCACACAGAATATAGCGAGCAGCCTGCTTTCTTATCTTCCAGACCTCCTTGTGATCAGGCGGTAACTCACCCGACCTCAAATACTTAAGTAGGAGATCTATCTAGCTGGACTCCTCATCAATCTGCTGGACAACAAGGGGCTTTCCGAGGCCCGAGGCTTTCAATACTTCAAAGTAGGTCTCCTTTTATAAGTCAGTGGGTAATGAGGCTGCTAGTTTTGATAGTGCATCTGCCTTGGTATTTTCCACTCTGAGGACCTGTTAAATATCAAAGCTCAGAAAGGATGAGGTTAAATCTTTTACATTTCGAAGGTACTTCTTCATGTTTTTCTATCGGGCCTGATATTTGCCCTTAACCTATCTAACAGCCAATTGCAAGTCGCTGCAGACATTCAGATGTTGAGCCCCTATTTCTCTCACAATTTTTATGCCAGCAATCAGAGCTTCATACTCTGCTTCATTGTTGGTGGCTAAAAAATCGAAACGTAGAGCGTACTGCGCCACATCATCCTCAAGATCGATTAAGATAAATCCGACCCCCGACCCTAAAGAATTCGATGAGCCATCAACCTGCAGAATCCATAGCTCCTCAGGGTCAGGTCTCGCATTTACTTTTTCACTTCTTAAGCTTTCTCCACTTTTGAAGTTTTCTCCTTTCGAGATGGTGCATTCAAGGACAAAGTCCGCCAACACTTGGGCTTTAATGGAAGGCTTTGGGCGGTACTGCACATCCAACTCCAAGAATTTCAGAGCCCACTTCGCAATCTATCTCGATATATCCAGACGGTGGAGAACAACCTTGATCGGCTGATCAATGAGCAGCATAATGGTGTGAGCCTGGAAATAAGGCCGAAGTTTTCTTACCTTGACAACCAGTGTAAGTATCAGCTTCTCTAGCTTGAAATATCTGGTCTCAGCATCATGAAAGACTTTACTCGTGTGGTATATGGGCTTCTAAACCATCCTTCTTCTCAAGCAAGGACAAAACTAATTGCCATTAGAGAAATAGCGAGATATAGTAACAATTTCTCACCAGGCTGAGGATTCGTGAGCAACGGTGCAGAGCTGAAATATTGTTTCAACTCTGCAAATGCCTTTTGGCACTTCATAGTCCACTGGAAGTTTTTTGACTGCTTGAGGGTTTGGAAGAAAGGGAGACACCTCTCGACCGACCTGGAGACGAAGCGGTTGAGCGAAGCGACCTTGCCAGTCAGACGCTATACCTCTTTGATAGTTCTTGATGGTGTCATCTCAAAGACTACCTTGATCTTCTCGGGATTTGCCTTGATGCCTCTTCGCGAGACCATAAATTCAAGAAATTTGCCAGAGATAATTCTAAAGGCATACTTTGTCGGATTCAGCCTTATCTAGAATCGACGGAGGGTGTTGAAAGTTTTTTGGAGGTCAGCAATATGATCTAGAGTAGCTCGGCTCTTGACTAGTATGTCATCCACATATACCTTCATATTGTGGCCGATCTGATCTTTGAAGATTTTATTCACCAACTGTTAGTAGGTGGCCCCAATATTTTTTAAACCAAAGGGTATCACCCTGTAACAAAAAAATCCATAGTCAGTAATAAAGGCTGTTTTCTCTTCATTTTCAGATGCCATCTAGTTTTGATCATAACTGAAAAAGGTATCCATGAAAGTGAAGAGCTCGTGTCCTAAAATTATATCCATCAGTTGATCGATCTGAGGTAATGGATAGCTATCCTTCGGATATACTTTATTCAAGTCGGTGAAGTCGATGCACATGCACCAGTTCTCATTTGCCTTCTTGACCAAGATGATGTTCGCCAACCAATCTAGGTATCTTGCTTCTCTAATGAAGCTAGCTTTGACTAACTTGTCCACCTCCTCCGCTATAGCCTTCTGGCGCTCCAAGGCGAAGCTTCGCTTCTTTTGCTTCATCGGACTGCAAGTTGGATCCACTTTCAGATAGTGGGATATCATTTTCAAATCTATGCCAGGCATGTCCGTGGCCGATCAGGCAAAGAGATCCATATTTTTCTACAAAAGAGCGGTTAGCCGATCTTTTGTTACCTTATCTAGATGCGAGCCGATCTTTACCGTTTGGTGGGAATTCTCCTTCCTCAATGGGACCTCCAGGAGGTCCTCAAATGGTTGGGCATGCTCTTCCATCAGATCATCCCAGGCATCCAACCCTATTGGAAGTTTAGGCTGGGCCTCCACTCGGAGTTTGGCAGTAAAACATTATCGAACCATAGTCTAATTACCTCGAAATTGTCCTACTCCATTCTTTGTTGAAAAATTCACCATCAAGTGATAGCTTGACACCACAATCTTTAAGGTCCACAAGCTCGAACGGTCAAGGATCGCATTATAGATTGAAGAAAATTTAACCACTAGAAAATCGACTTGGATTGTCGTTCGTTGAGATGAGATACCTACTGTAATAGGCAACCTAATCATCCCCTTCGAAATCACCGAGCCTCCTGAGAAATCTTGAATTGGGGTATTGAATCTACTCAATTGATCCAGAGTAAATTCCATTTGGGAGAAGACAGAAAAATACAGAACATCGATCGAGCTTTCATTATTAATAAATATACAATGTACATTATAATCAACAATATTTGCAGTTACAACTACCGCATCATTGTGCAGAGCTTGCACACCCTATGCATCCTGCTCGGTGAAGATGATGGCATCCTCGAGCCCATCCTCAAGCCTCGACTTCTTCACCCTTAGAAGCTCCGCTGACCCAGACGACCCCTCAGTTATCATGTAGACTTCTCCCCTCAGGGGTCAATCTTTTGCTACTGCCTGTCCCGCTACCTTTTGTCTTTCCAGTTTTGCTGGTGCTAGCTGTGGCTGAGACAAAGGGAGTGGCTGCTGAGGTCTTGGTAGAGGTCGATGTGAAGGTGCTCTTCTCTGGATAAAGCGGTCCAACCTCCCCTGCCGAATGAACCTCTCAATCTCGTTTCGGAGTTGGAGGCAATCTTCAGTATCGTGCCTATGGTCACGATGGTCGAGACAGTACTTATTTGAGTCATGATGGTACTCAGACTTCATCCGCATCTTCAGAGGCTGAGGCAGCTCAGCTCGAACCTCCATCAGTATCTCCCCCTGGGGATGTTTAGAGGTGTATAGTTGGTGCACCTCTTCGACAGTGAGGGTTGCCGATCCCTCCTTTGAGGACTCTGAAATCGACAATTTTAAGGAAGGCCCTCATTTTTTTGCCTTTGGAATAAGGACTAGGAGCACTGACGGATTCTCCCCGACCACCTTAGGGAGCACTCCTTATTCAGCCCGACCACAACAGAACTAGCAGGGATTTCTTCGGCAAAACATCCTCCATGCGAGCATACTTCTCCGTATGGACAAGCATATCAAGATAATTCCGAAGAAAGGTCTTCACCAACGATTTTTTAAAGTCATTCTTCAAAAGTCTACTCATCATAGCGGACATCGCGACCGACTGGTCCAAATCATGAACCTCCAGGATCGCCGTATTAAAATGGTTGATAAAGACGCGAATCGACTCCCCCTCCTTCTGCTTGATAGTGTGGAGGTAGTCAGATCGCTTTTGTTATCACCAGCTACTAACAAAGTGACCGACGAAAGATCGATACAATTCTTCAAAAGAGTGAATTGAGATCGGCTTCAAACTGAATACCACTGTCGAGCTGCCCCCTTGAAGATAGTAGGGAACGCTCGACAGAAGATGCCATCTATTGCTCCTTGAAGGAGCATCGCCATCTTAAAAATCTCCAGATGATCGATGGGGTCGACAGTCCCATCGTAGGTCTGAAACTGTGGCACTTTAAAGTACCGAGGGAGTGGCTCCCATATTATCCACGAAGCGAAGGGCGGCTCACTGCTGAACCCATCGTGGGGTTGCACCGAGGAGACATTATTGAGAGCATTGATCTACTTATCGAGTGCCTAGAACTATCTCTCGATGGCAAGATCTCGGACGATGCAGGCCTCAGAGTGCTGGGGTGAGTGGCGACCAAAGATTGAATCATGCCTCGATAGCAGGCTGGAAGATCGCCATCTTGCTGGTTGCTGGACCCTAAAGCAGCTCTGGCAGGTCTGCCTCCTCTTTAGACTCTATGGAGGTGCCCACGATTGCTCAAGTTATGGTGGTGACTGGGAAGTCAGATTCGGTAGGAGTGCCGCCGCAGGAGGCGCTGGCGGCACCTTCGAGAAAAGTACTGGTGGCACCACCGAAGGGGATGCAAGAGCAGTCTGATCAAGCTGCAGTGCCGTCGGTGGGGGTGTAAGAACAGTTTGGACCACCTGAACGACAGCTATCACGGTCTGAATCTACTGGAAGAGCAGGTTGAACTGATCCGCCGTGACCAGTGCTGGCTGAGCTGACAGAGATGAGACGAGGTGAGACTCGCTTTTATGGCATGAAGCGAAGATTGGGCCCTTCCTCTATCTGTTGCTGCTGGTTCCGATTGAGGTCAGAAGGTGGGCGACTAGGCCTTGCATAGAAATACTAGAGTGACCAGTAAAACAAAGTCCAAACTGGAGGTTTTCGCTCCAATGAGGATCCTCCGACGCTCAAGTCAGGAATCAGAGAACAGTAAAAAATTACTAGGGATTCTCTAAGATGGAATTACTGATCTGGATCCTCAGGACTTTGGTTATTTATAAAGAATACAGTTGGACAATCGTGAGAATGTGTAGTTTCGAAATTGTCAGGTTATTAGATGTGCTATTGTAGACGAGATATTCTAGCCCTCATCTGCTCTCGCGAGATTATAAAAAAGCTACATCTAAACTTATCCACTTAGGATGGATAGTTACTGCACGTATCAAGAGACTGATTGGTTGAGATAACGAAAAAAAGCTCACATGCCAGATAATCTATATATCAGATTGGATATAAATAGTTCAACTTGATATACTTCAATTCGATGTTGAATCGGTAATTACGAAGGTAACTCGTTGATATAAAATATCTATAATAATATATTGATTCGAAGTATCTACAGTATCATTGTAACACATAGCATTAATCCCGTACACCAAAAGACAAATCGCATGAGAACCTGCTTGTATTTGCCAGCAATTTCGAGTGACCAGAAGTGGCCAGATAACAAGTTGATGAGTTCTCAGATTCGAGGACAAAGGGGGCCAAGGAGAGGGCACCCAACTGCCCCTAAGGTCCGCTTCAAATGCCCCTAAACTCGGACCACTCCCCTAAGTTGTCCTTTCCTCCCACAACCACACCAAGTTACGAGGCCCAAAGAGGAAGAGAGGGAGGAGATAAAAGCAAGGAAAGTGACGTCTGGGAGTCCAGATAATAAAGAGCTGCTTTTAAAGATGAACAGAATGACGAAGGGCCTAGTCTGGTCATTTTCTTCCCAGGGTCAGCCCAAAAAGGCAGACCTTGGGCCATGGGATGGTGCCATTTTGGTACTACGCCTTTGTGAGCGAGAAACCTCGAGAGAAGGAATGGGTTGTGTGGGGTTGAGTGGATGTTGGAATTGGAGCGACAAGGGGAAGGAATAAATGGCAAAGGCATGGGCCATCTCCCCGCTAGTGTGGTACGTAAAAGATTTAAAAAAAAAAAAAAAAAAAAACCCGTTACTTTAGATGGTGATGGAGCGGTGGTGAGGAGAGAGAGAGATTAAAGGTGATGGATAAATCCAATGCCTTGTGCATGCTTGTCAGTGTGGTCCATTTGCTTCGGAACTGCTGCTCTGCTTCCCTCTTTGCTGCCCTCTAACACTCTGAGCCACTGGTAGTCACCCTGTGGGAATCTCTTTGCCCGAAGCCTAGAGCTTTTCCATGGGGTTCACATTCCAAGATCTATATACTCCAAAATATATACTATATATATCTTAATACATGGTGATGTAAATTTATTGCCTACTAACCTTTACAAAGAAGAAGCATAATAAGCACATTGACCTTTTTCTCCAATACACCTTAATTGACATAAACCAAAAAAAAAAAAGGTTAAAAGAAAATGCCTACAACTTCCTATTTTAATTTAAAAAATAAGGTAAAAATGCATCTAACTTGCTATTTTAATTATTTTAAAAAAGATAAAACACTCCTTGTGATAATTTTGAAAAGAAAAAAAAAATGAATATTGTTATCCCGAATGCATGCGCGCACCGAGAATAATCCTGCCTAAGAACGATCGTCCCATCGCGCCAAGCCCCAGCCCCCCGCTTCATGTCCCCAGCGTCACCGAAGCCGTCTCCGGCATTTCCTGCTGGTGAGTTGCTAATTAATGCCCACCAAATGTTCGTTGTTGGAACTCATAAAAAAAAAAAAAAAAACCAATTAATTTCGTTCTTCTATTATCTGTAGGTGGATAAGACGGAGTGGAGAGAGAGAAAAAAAAAGCGGAGGAGGAGGAGGTGGTTTTTAGGAACAATGAATATATATATATATATTGGAGAAAAATATATTTTGACCCCTTTAATTTTTGTTAAGAAATATTTTATTTCTAAAATTTTATAAATTTATAATTAGCGCTATAAAATTAATTTATTGTGGCAATATCATCCACCCATCCATACTTGTTAAGCAGTATTTTACACATACATGTATCATTTATTTTACAAATAAATTGGACTCCAACATTCTACACATTACATTCTGATACCAGCTTCTCTTCCTTTGCAAATAACCCGTTGCTATTAAAACAGAAATATTTGACTGCTGTTGAGCTTTAAAAATTAAATTTTATTAATAAAATTGAAAAGTATTTATAGACTATATTTTGATCAAATTATGTTGTTAATCCTGTAGTATTAATGGCCATCATTTTGTTAAATATTACTATACCAATTAATAATAAGCCATGCCAAAATATTTATAAAAAAAAAAATATGAGAAAAAAGATGGAGAAAAAGATTTTATTATCTCTATTTCAATCATTTCTGGTACATTTCAAGAAGGATATACATTAATGTACGGACTGTATATAAAAAAAATAATATCGACTGAAAAAGAATCATGCTAACAAAAAAATATATTATAAAATTATATTATCAAAAAAAAATATAATGAGATCATATTTAATAAAAAAAATATTATAGATTGCCATGTAAATTTAAAATCATATGATCATCAAAAATTGTGATATTATAAGTGCCAACTTGAGTTGAAAAATCAGATCACCATTGTACTCAAACACTAGCATGATATACTGATGTGTCTACTAATATGATTGATTTAATAATATGAGAATACAAAAAAGTTGATGGTCATAATAAAGACCAGCACTCAAAAAGAAGACAATCGAAGGTTGATGATTTTTACAGAAAAAAATCATAACATAAATGATCGGCATTCAAAAAGAAAATAGTCGAAAGCCGATGATCTTTATAAGCAAAAATACCATAGAATAGAATATAAGAATCCAAATTTTTAACCCTTCAGCAAGAATTCTGAAGCAAAATAAAAAAAAAAAATAGTTTGTCTCACGTGTGAGAAGGAATCCGAATGGAGTCCGTCATCTCTTCCAATTTTGATCTGGAGAAAGATCCTAGACGCATCCAAACTCCGACAAAGATCCTGGATCTTCCATCTGTAAACCCCCCAACCTCCTTCCTCTGGACATCGTCCAATCTTTTCATCAAATCGCCAATGAAATTAAAGTTTTAAAAAGTTCTTTTCATCGAATCTTTTTCATAGGATTTCAACGAAGAGATTGTCGGATCTCTCACTGTAGGCATCGTCGAACCCAAGTGAGGTTCGCTCCCTTCTCCTTCTTTTTCTAGCCTCGCGGTCACTGAATTTGGTTTGGTGAGCCGCTGATTTTATTGTGAACAAATAGTTCTCTACTTATTTTTCTTTCATTTCTGTTCCCATCAAATCAGTCATCGTTGTTGGACATGGGCTATGCTCGAACAATCGAGGTTGGTGTTATCAAGAATTTGTCGGTGTTGGGGATGGTCACCGCTGCTATCGGACGTCAAGCCATGGGTTGGTGGTCGGCTAAAACCCCATCCCTATTTTTCAAAATAGAAGAAAAAAAATAAAAAAAAAGGAAGAGAGTTGATCTCTCTCTCCCCCTCTCACTACCTTTTCTCTTCATTTTCTCTCTACTTTCTCTCTTTAAATTTTTTTCTTTCTAAACTTCTTCTCTCTTTTCATGGTTTTCTTTCTAAGAATCTTATGAACCAATGGAGGGTTCAAGTATTTAAACAAATCCAAATCTTGATTGATCCTAGAAGGGGTCCTGGATTTATAATATTAGAATCATTTACCATAATTTTTCACCATTCTTAATCATCTATGATTTTTATATTTGATTCTAATTTTGTAGAAGTGCAACTATTTGTATAAGATGTCGAATAGACTATCTTGTTTTCAAGTTTGAAAATTAAGATCAATTATTGTGTTTGAGTCAATCATCGATAAAGATAAAAATTGTTGGACACAAACACCGATATTTATTTATTTATTTATTTATTTTTATACTGCATGAATTGATTTCTCATGGCTAATATTTGTTTGTTGGTATGATTATCTATATATTCTGTATCATATGTTTGTATCAAATAATGATGATTTTTTGGATAATTTAGATTATGATACCAGCTATTATGATTTTTTATTAAAATATAATATGATACGATATTTTTTTGATATAATTTAGATTTAATAAATAAATAATCAAGAAAGAGATATTCAGACTAACCACGTTAAACTAAGAATAGACTTACCATGAATAGAAACGTGATACTTGTTTGCCACCGCGGGCTCGATCATGAATATTCTGAGATTGCTACCGTGGGATGGAGCGCGACAGTATGGTTTGCCACCGCGGATTGGATCACGGATATTTTGAGATTGCCACTGCGGGCTGGAGCGCAGCTAGTATAGTTTATCACCATGAGTTAGAGCGCGGTTAGTTTAGTTTGCTATCGTGGGTCGAGCGCGGCTAGTATATTTTGCCACCGTAGGCGAGATTGGGCTGGTATGATTTACCATCATGGATGGAATCATAGATATTATAGTCTGCTAGTCACGATCAAGATCGTGATCTTGATTAATCCAAAATTCTAAAGGCAATTGTTGATTAATCCAGATTAAGTTAATGAGACATGGATGATAAGATATTAAATCACGATTAAGTAAAAAGGAGTATTATTTGATTACGTATATACAGTATATAACTTTAAAAAAAGATGGATATTCCATTGTGTGTGTGTCTATATATATATATATATATATATATATATATATATATATATATATATATATATATATATATATATATATATATATATATATATATTGAGTACTTGATATGAGATTTCATGGTTTATATTTTTTTTTGACGCTGTTCATTTGTTATTTTTAAATTATATTATTATATTAGTATGATGTGTGAGAATTCTTATTGCACTGTAAAATTCACCACACCTCTTCTTCTTCTTTTTTCAGAGTTACAAGATACATGCATTTGGCTATAATTAGAGTCATGATTGAAAGAATTGATTAGATAGGGCACTATCAGTAACAGTTGATGATCGAGTTTTATAAATTGTACAACATTGATATTTGTTAATAGAAAATTATTTGTTATGAATTGAGATCGATAATATTCTTGGAATATTGAGAATATAAGAAATTTTACGGGCCTTGCATATTTTTTAGGATTTGCTATAGAGAGTGTGTAGCCATCACATATCCAATTTAAATGCTGCATTCAGGATGTGACAGAGATGGCCGGTATTCAAAAAGAAGACAGCTGAAAGCCAATAATCCTCATAGATAGAAATATTATAAAAGAGAAGACTGACAAAAAAAAAAAGCTAAAGACCGATGATTTTTATGGATAAAAATGGCACATAAGAAAAGATCGATGCTCAAATAAAAAATAATTGGTAAAATCGATGAAGAGAAATTTATCGATCGATGGTACGAAGGGATGATCGAAAATCTAAGATTGAGAAGGAAAAAAAAATGAAGATGAGTTACAGATTCATCTAAAAATAAAATATTATCAAATATTAATTTATTAAAAAATAAAAAATTTAAAAAACTATTAAAACAAAGGATCTATGGAGAAACAGAGTTCAATTGACCAACAATAGGGATCTTTCATGCTCCTAGATATGGCAACAAACAGAACAATAGAGATGGAAGAGATAGCAGCATTTCAAGTAATCGATAGTGTCCCTGATATCATATTAAAATATTTATATTAAAAAATAAAAAGATATATAAAAAAAATATTTTATTATCTTTATTGTAATAATAATAATATGTCAAAGTATACATTAGGGTATGTACTCTATACAAGAAAGATAATATCAGTTAATATTGAATTATGTTAATAAAAAAAAATGATACAAAATCATATTAATAAAAAAAATATTATATATTATCATGTGATTTTTAAAATTATATGATAATTTAGGATCATGGGATCATCTAAATTCATACAAATAATTTATAAATAAATTTAATTTAAATAAATCAGACAAATCCTATCATTAAATTTATTGCAATTAAACTTATTGCATCAATCATGACAATTCTACGGGGCGAAGATTTTTTTTTTTCAACTAAAATAGCTGTAAATAAACAGCTGGGTGGGAAAATGCATTATTGGAACTTAGCACGAGGGAAAATGTCGCTCATTTAAAAAAATAAAAGATAAAATATCATGCATGCGGCAATAACATACCTACCGGGCAAAAAGTGCTGCGTAGCCGATTCTTTTGAATCTGGCACCAAAGCTTTGCGTGGGACAAAGTAGTAAAGTTGTAAGGACTACGCTGACAAAATTTTTCCCTTCTTATTACTAGCACTAAATAGAGCAGGGACAGCAGCCTGCAGGGCTGAGACGTTTGATGGACGGAGGAGGTGTGGAGGGTATCTTGTCCTTTAGATTTTGTGTGCGGAAGCATCCAAGTAAGAGAGGATCCATGAACTCAATCTATTGTTGTTGTACCCTCCACTGCCAGTCGTACGGCCAGCATTTGTTACTTCATAAGAAAGCCAAGAATGTAACATAACTTGAATAAATATATATATAATATAGGCAAAATTCTAGAAAAAGACAAGAATTTTTTCATAGATCTATTATTTAAGAAGCAAGTTAAGGCCACCAATTTCTCCTTCCGCAGGGAGTCAAATTTACAGCAGTCAAACTGTGATCTTCAGACACCATTCATCACATAACCGTAGGGTATCGGAAGAGAGTTGATTGCCATGTCCTGATGCCGGGATTACAGAGATAGGACTCCTTTTTTCGGGGAAAAAAAAACTATTATAGGACATTGTAATGTAATTGTGTTAGGTTCATGTCTTACTGCGAACGACTGAAAGTGAGAGGTGTTTATAAATTTCAAAGTTTTTGATCATCTCACATGGAAGAAGAAATGTCTGGCAGGAGGGGATCAGATTGCTTTTGATGACATTTTTTTATCCATCACCAACTAAATACAAGCTAGCACCAAATTCGAATATGATATAATATTAGTTTTACAACGCAATGCGATCGAGTAATCTATTTTAAGGGGAAAAGAAAAACCAAGCTGATAAGCGAATGAGACAGCCTCCAAGAGCATTACAAACAATAAAGCATGAAAAAGACCCAGATTCTTAAGCCTGATTTCCATCTCCCTAGATACAAGTTTATGTCGCCGTTCTACACTGCAAGACGACTCCTCCTCCTCCTCCTCTTTGAGCAGAAGGAACAAAAGTCCCATCTCCCCTTGTCTTATTTATTTAGAGCGACTGAATATAACCCAGATTCCACAAGACATTATGAACACCTGGTTATGCCATCGTCTTAGAGATATTTAGACCTATATTAATATGTACACGTATCACAGATCAAGGATTTTCCTTCCACAATAATGGATTCTTTTATATAAATTCCAGAAGAATGGATTGGTGAACAAAGTCGGCAATGTCCGGCGATCCAACCCTCTAATCGGAGCAACTCCGACACCCTTATGATCTTGTATTGATATCCCGCTGGAGCCAGTAAGATCTCGAGGTCATTCTCTTCAGCAACCAAACCATCGCGATCCACAAACCGCAACCAAACGCGCCACTTCCATCACATGCCCAACAAAACAAAGTCCGACGACGGAAATTCATCCGACCCAATCAACACCCCAATAACTTCTATCAAATAAAAAAAAAAACAAAAACAAAACAAAACCCAACCCTATCCACAACACTTTTGTATTAAAAATGCTTGTCCATTCCTCCACCGTGCACAAAGACACCACAAACATTAGATGATTTCCGAAATTAACATCACCCATAGTTTAACCTTTGAAAATTACCCGTTCAAAACAAAGAGAAACCAATAAAACAACTACACAAGCCACAAAGCACTCAGACCATTGAACACTTATCCGGACACATCCGAATAACTCCAATGCTCTATCACAACCCTTGCATGCACGTGGCTACAAAATTGTAATTATCTGTTGAAAACAAACAGTGACGAACGTTTTAACGGTCTAACCACTCAAAAGACGCATGCATGTGGTCTACCAACAACCAAAAAAGAAAAAAAAAGGGGGGGAGGAAGCTGTGATCCGAGCAGAAAACGGCATGCAACCGCCCAACTTTGGTCGGTCACTCGTTCCACAGAGCAAACATAGGAAGCTGATGAGCCACCGGTAGCCCGGGCGTCCGAGCCGCTGCTGCCACCATCCAACTCATGTTGCCCCCACCCCCACTACCACCATTAACATTCTCCCCACCCTCATACTTCATTCCATTAGGGAAGTAGAATGCCTGGGGGAAGTCCCCACAGGCGCCCTCGTTGGAGCTGGAGTTCCTTGGACTCTCACCCTTGTTGTCCAAAGCGGCGTTTGGATTGCTCATGGAGGGTGAGACCAAGGGAACCGCACCACCGTTCGACGGTTGGTTTGAAGGAGGATCGGATTTGTTGTAAGAGTTCCACATCATGTGAGACAAGTCGTCAACGTCCACGGATCCGGAGTTTGTGATGGCCAGCGTGGGACGGTGGTCGGGCTCCGTGGGCTCCGAAGGGGAGGGGGTGTCCCTGGGGGAGCGCTTGGCGAGGTCCCCAGTGATGAGATGGGAGCTCGAGCATATGCGCTTCACGTCGTATTTGCTAATGTCGAAGTTGGTCACCGCATTCACACCGCGGAATTTGATCGCGGCGATGTCGTAGGCTTCAGCAGCTTCCTCCTGAGTGCCTGCAATGGAAACAATATTATCTGACGATGGTTTTAAGAATGGACAGCAGCAACAACCAGAAAGTGCAAATTCTTCGTCCAGTATTTCATCTAATCCACGGCCTCTAGAGGATAAACTAATAGGCAATCACTAAGAGAAGTGATGCAATTAGCTACTACATATTTTTGGAGCGAAAGAAAATGGTCCTTTTATTTGGAAGCAAAATTAGCTGCAATTTATTTATGGTTGAGGTCCATTGCGGATACTCACCTCAATGGTAACTAATAATCCTTTCATACTTTTTTAAGGAAATCGCATGCACGGAGAGACTTACTGAACGTTCCAAGGTACAAGTCTTTGTTCCCTGCCACCCTCCCTATTCTAGCTTGCCATCTTCCATGTTGGTGGTGCCTACGAACACAACAACAGAAAGGTAAGAGAGAGAGAAATACAGTGTCAGTGTGTGTGTGTGTGTGTGAGAGAGAGAGAGAGAATGGGGGCTATGATAGATCGCGCTAAGGGTCGATGAAAAAGGCTGCAAAGAACCACAAAAGCGGATTTTGATATTAAAGTTGGTATTGACAGGACCTCGTCACCCCCCTGTACACAGATGCCCCTCTGGAAAATCCACTACTTTTCCTACAAAGTAAAAATACCAGAGAATCATTATATTTAAAAAGTACGAGTAAATTTAAGAGAAATAAGAACTTTTACCGAACCAATCAATAATGCCTCTTTTCTAAAAAAAATTAAAGCAAAAAAATACTTAATAGGCATAGAAATAATTAGAGAAAACCTTCTCAAGTGAGCCACAAACTCTTGTCTGGTCATATGCTTCATCTCCTCTAGCTCCTTCTCGTAAGTGCTCAGCTAATAACCGTTATGACAACGGAACAAAAGAGTTACAAAATAGTGCTACAAACGAAATTCCATAGAACACAGAAAAGGGACGTCGGAAAAGAGTAGAATGAAGCAATTTACAGGAAAATTTATATGAGTTGTTGGACCCCAGTACTTCAAAGCAGCCAAATCATATGCCCTAGCGGCTTTCTCCTCTTTATCATATCCCCCTTAAAATCATTAAGAATAAAAAAAATAGATCAACAAAAAAAAAATGGAAGTGTAGCTCAAAAGACAACCTCATCTCATCTGACAAAATTTACATCAGAGCGATCTGCATCCTCACCTAAATAAACTGCTCAAATGTAGCAGCAGCAACATAAGAGATCAACAAACACAATAGAAGAAAACATAATAATCCATAGTTAAAACACTTGTTGTAGAACTAAAAAAAAAAAATGATTCACCCGAAAACTTAAAAAGTTGGAGCAGTTTCCATACCTTGCCTTCCCTTTCTTGTCTGACCTTCCTTTCTACAACTGTTGTCCCACAAATGCGCTTCATATCTTCCAGTCCACCTATGCCTATAAAACTCGAAAGTGAGACAGCATCAGCAACATAACAGCCAGCTAATGAAGTACGCCCACAAAAGATTCTTCAATATAAGACGTCTCTTTACAAACCCACCTCGTAACTCCCCTATACTGAGATGTTCTTTGCCCAAAGGTCTCGATGGACTTGCGTGGAATTGGCTCTCGAGTTGTGGACTTGGCATTTGGATACTTCGTTCCATCAGCAGCAGCAACAGACGAACTGATCGGAACCATTTCACTCGAGCCAGATTGCATGACAGGGCTCATCGAAAGGGTCAAGGATTGGAAGTTGCACTCGCTTGGCTCGGCTAATTGTTTCCCTGGAACATATTGGTTTTGTCGGAGCCATGACTTGATTCCCGATATAGAGGTTGAGCCATCTATTCCACCATTATACAAAGAATTAGGACCTGGGTTAGGGGTGGGGTCAAGGAATTGAGGCTTGAGGGTGGGGATTTCCTGGAAAGAATGGTTAGATTGGTGACAAGGTTGGAGGAAGTGATAAGAGATCTGGGTGTCTTCCTTTGCTCCTCTTTCGACAGGACTGAAGGAGGGGGGCATGTTGACGTTGATCCCAGGACCACCAGAGCTTTGGTAGTACATGTCATGGAAGTTGGATATGGGTTGATGGCCTTGGTTCTCTTCACTGGCGTTCTCTGAATACCCACCCAAAAAATCCTCCAGCTTTGGCCCTTTCCCTTCCTGGTTTGAGCTGGTGGGTGCGGTGACAATGGCACCCCCATATCTCCAATCTATAACCACAATCAAGGAAGAAACGTATTTATACTCTCATTTTCAACAATACTATAGGTCACCTGATGACCAAAGAAAAAAACTAATTTATGGAGCCAAAACAAAAGAAAAATTAAAAGTGACAAGTTGAAACTCTCAAATTTGAAAAACCAAGGAAGACAATCCATCCTTCATTAATTATATATTTCTCTAATGAATTCTACCTAAAAACGAAAGAGGAAAATCGTTACTTCTAGGGATTGATAAAGCTCCAAAATATGTACACAGAATTTTGGCCAACTACAAGAAACGGATCTAATATAAAAACTCAGAGAGAGGATGAAAAACATACCATTTAAGGAGTAAAGGCAACGTAATAAAAGATAAGGGGAGCCCCAACAATAAACCACAAAAAAAAAAAAAAAAAAAAAACGATGGGCATAAATTACAACTTAATACTCTAGGAAGATCCTGCTCTGGGACAAAGACCTCGAAACATAGCAGGAGTAACACAAACACCAAAACCTCCAGTACGAAGGGATCATAGAGCCTAAAAGACAGAAATATTGGATAACCCTAGAAGGTGTTTTCACTGAGAGAATCATAGGTCCTAGTGCCGTAACGAGAAAGACAAAATTATATGACAATCTTGATCAAAAGAAAGAAAAGAAAAACTTTTGACATGAATAAAGCCATAAAACTCGCATCAACATAAGAACCAGAATGACAGGTGGCTGCTTTATCAGTCCCCTTAATCAAAAAATAAAAATAAAAACTAAACAAAACAAAAAAAAAAGCAAAAAACAAAAGAAACAGAATCCATCAAAAAAACTAACAGATGGGTTACGAAGAGCAAAAAGATCCAATCTCAGCAGCACGGTTGGCCACATAGCCACAACAAAAAGAACCATTCAAGCCTAAAATAAAGTGATCCTCTCCTAATAAGAAATCTTCATTTATACATACCTCATAAGAAATCCTTTTCGATGAAAAACCAGGAAGAAATCAAGAATTTTTGTTGTTGGTGGTGGTGGTGGTGTTGTTGATAATAAAGGCAAGCGAAAGATAAAAGAATTTATATGCCGTAACTGAGAACAAGATTAGTGAAAGAGATTAAAGGGCTGAATAATGACAACCCCAATGAAAATCAAACTAGAATAAATTTTTAGGCAAACACAAAACACACTTCCTTTACGACAAGCAACAGAATCCGTAGAATCTAAAAGATAAGTTTGTGAAGAGCTGAAGGACCAAATCAAATGGAAGTCTACACAAAAAGATACCAAAAGCACGACATGCTCCACCACAGATAAGAAACAAAACAACAGACACAGAGGGGAAAGCCATCTTGAGAATATCATAGCAGACTTGTCTAGAACAAAAAAGCGTGCACTTATACCAACTTAAAGGCCTGAAATAATACATACTTTATAGAACGCAAAAGATGAGTTATGACGAGTTAAAAAAAAAAAAACATTCGGATTGAAGTTCTGGAAACAAAATATAGCAAGATCGTGAAACAAATAACCAAGAGGACCTTCTAAGAGACAAGAAAGACTTCCATCTCTTCTACTACCTGAGGCACCATGAGGAGCAGGAGGCGGAGGCCGGAAGGGTGGCCCCATGAAGCATATGGAGCCATCAGAGCGCAGGGGCATACCAGCCAAGGGATGATGACCAAAGCCCACCTCCCCACCACCACCACCACCATCTGCCCCACCCCCAAACACCTCATCACCGCAGCAGGAGACATCTCCTTTAGAGGAGGACAGGGAGAAACCCAACCAGCCGCTCATCTCCATCACATGAAGAGCCTAAAAGAGGGCCAACCCAGAAACCAAGGGAGAAATGATGAGAAGTTCTATGGGGATCTCACCCTCTCCATCTGGTGCTCAAACTCCAAAGCAATCTATTAAAGCTTTCGTTCCTTCCCTTGAGAACTACCGAGAGAGAAACCCAAGAACGAGGCGGTGGGGGGAGTTTAAACCCGCCATCATGAGCTTGACCTGGGTAGGATTTATATGAGAATAATGGTAAACAAATGGGGGAAGGCTCCGTCTCTTTCTCTTTCTTCGGGTTCTCGGGTTTCGTTCCCTGACCGCATCATGGATACGTCTCGCAGGAGGCACCGAGACAGCTTCTCTCTCTCTCTCTCTCTCTCTCTCTCTCTCTCTCTGCGTTTAAGTAGAATTTTTGTATTATAATAATCGAGATCTTTTGGTTTAATGTGGAAGGATCTTCTCAGGTGCCAGCCACCACCTACAAGAGTGTAGGTTTTTTCTCATAAAAATGACTCCACTTTGGTGTTCGTGATATTTGTGGTTACGAGGAGCACGAGCGCGGGGAGGCTGGTCACGGTGGATTGCGGTCAAAGTTCACAAGGACTATAGACTCTGTCTTGTTTGGATTATTGTAGAAATGTAAATTGACAGCACCTCCAGATAAGGTTTACGACGCTTATAAAGTTGTTTGTCGTATATATATATAATATATTTTTAAAAATTTTTGAACCGAAATAATAATTATCGAGCTTTTGATACCGCGTTGTAAAAACTGTACTGATATAAAAGTTTTAAAGAAAAATTATATATAATTAATTTACTTACCGCTAGATTAGACTAAATGATTTGTCTTAATTAAAATCCATTCATCCTCTCAAATCATATATATATATATATATATATATATATATATATATATATATATATATATATATATATATAATATTTTTTTATGAAAAAGGTATTGGAGCGTTGTCAAGTTTTATTGTGATATTTTATGAAGAGATATCGAAGCGTTGTCAATTTAAATTCTCAAATCTTATTGTACTGCATGAAAAAAAAAATCTCTTCACATTAATTATATTATTAATATATTAATTATATTATTAATATATGATATTATTATATTTTTATAATTAAATCTATTTATATAAATAGTTGAAAATATAAAATAATTTTAAAAATTTGAATAAATATTATTTTATTATTTAAATATAATTTTTTTAATTTAATTAAATTTAAAAAATTATTTTTATATATTTGTATAATACATAAATTTTTAATTAATTCTATTATCCGGATTTTGTCCACTAGCGTCAAATTGAAACCCTCAAATGTTTTCCTAAGTATTAAGACGGATAATTCTTCCGTCTTCCACCAATATCCGCTAGTCATTGATATTGAAGCTTGTAGATGAAGCTTATTTAATATGCTTTTACACTTTTGAATGCTATTTAGTATATAGAACAAAGAGTTCTTAGTAAAAATATACAACCAGGTATCTGATTCAAAAAGATTACTCAACATTTTTAATGCATGCAATTAAGTTAATAGAAAAGAAATTTTAACAAATGAGCATGATTTAGGAGGAATATGACTTCCATAGAAACTATTTTTGGATCATTATAACTAAAGATATAATCAAATCGAAGAGATCACTTGATTAAAAATTTAAACTCGATTTAATTCAAAATATTAGAACTTAAATCTTGACTCAAGATTGATCAAATCTTAATATCTTGAGCTTAAACTCGATTTAATAGAAAAAAGATAGAACTCGAGATCAATCCGACTTGATTGAACTCAAATATCAACTAAAGCATGCTTTAAATTGAGTTCGAATTCAAATTCAAACATTAACTTATTAATAATATATATTATAAATAAAAAATAATATATAAATTTGATTGGACTCATAGATTTTTGAGCTTAATAATTTACTACTCAAGCTCGATTCAAAAAATTATTCAAATTATTCAAGATCAATGATAGTCGCGTCTAATTGAGTTTAGATTTAAATCAAACTCAAATAACTCACGAGCAGTCCGACTCATTCATAATTCTAATTATAACAATCATAACTAATGTTGTTTGATGTAAAATGCATGTCACAAACTTTTAGTAGTAAATATTATTATGATTTTATAATGGGATATTAGTTTTGCATTATTGTTCATTTAACAAAATTTATTTTGGAATAATGCAAACTCATTTAAAGGGAAACTTTGAACACAAATTTGAAATTAAAAAATACTATCATATTTCTAAAAATACAAATATACTAATAAGAATGATTATTTATACTATAACAGGCGCGTTATCTATTACAAAAGTATTATTTTTTCCTCTATGATTATGCATAAGCAAAGAAGGGGTTTGAAACCATTATAACAAATGTGATTTTGAATCTTTTATGCGGCAATACATGAAAGGATCCATAACGTCATGGGTAGCTCACGAAGATGGTGGGTCGGCAGCTAGAGCATCTATGGATGGATACATGAAAATTTACTTAATTGACTTGTCTTAATTAAAATTGTCATCTTTGTAGCTTTAAATATTGTCTAGCAATTATCCTTGTTCTTTGTTCCAAAGAGATTTAAAATTCGAATCCTCAAATATTTTCTGAGTATTTGGGTAAATAATTATTTTATTTTAGAAATTGATTCATGGTGCTCCAACAACGATTGTTCCGACGAATGAAATAATTTCAACATTTGACAATTGAATAATGAAGCTTCTCGATATAATTGGCTTCCTATACTTGTGCATTAACACCATTTAGAATACAATTAAGTGTTCGAAAATTATCATATATTTTTAATATATGTGACTAAACCAGGAGAAAAGAAATTAAGTTTAGAAAAATAGCTATAATTTAAGAGGAAGGTACATGTATCTGTTGGTGATGATTGATTATAAAGACAACATTTGGAGGAGAAAAAGTCTATGATAAACTCGTTCGCATATAATATTTGAAGATGAGAAAATCTACGATAAATTCATTTGTACAGAAAAAATTTATAGTGATTGGCATAAACAGAGAACCCCACCTCCTATGGTGGTGATTGGCACGTACGGAGCCCCTCCCAACACAGTGATTGGATAGTTATGTGATGTCTATCTAAATTGTTCAATATCCTTAAGATTTATCCATTCCTATTTTTTTAGCACTTTAGGATGACATGACAGACGATGATGGTCCGACTATAAAATTATGGTCGGATCATCATCGTCTGTCATATCATCGTACACGCACTAAAATGCTAAGAAAATAGATTCCATGATCGGGCTCGACCATAAAATTATAGTCGAGCCATCATCATCTATCACGTCGTCGCGTGCGTACTAAAATATTAAGAAAATAGATTCCATGATCAAGCCATTATCATCTGCCGTCGTGTGCATGTTAAAATATTAAAAAAATAAAAATGGATAAATCGTAGAAGTATTATAACAGCTTAGCTAAATATCACATAACCATCCAATCACCAGGCGTGGTGTTTGAATCACTCGTTAGGGGAGAGGGGATGGGGGGAATAAAAAAAAAGAGAGGGGAGCTCTGTGTGTGGGGGGGGGGGGATAAAAAAAAAAAAAAAAAAAAAAAAGGAGGACTCTATGTGCATCAATCACCGTTCATTTGCATATACGAATAGATTTATTATAATTTTTTTTTCAAAAAAAATACATAAATATATCTCAATTAACTACTGCTATGCAAATTGTGCGAGCAGACTTATCATAAATTTTTTTTTTAGGGAATGCACACAAATATATCTCAATTAACTAAATCTATGCGAATGGCCTTCTCATGTGCGGACAGATTTATCATAGATTTTTATTTTGTAGGGAACACAAATATATATCTCAATTAATTAAATTTATGCAAATGGACTTATCATCGACTTTTTCTTTTAAAGGAAACACACAAATGTATCTCGATCAACTAAACCGATGGATTCGATGCACTTAAATGCTTCGAGGGAAAGGTATGTATTCATGTGGATATATGTCGATGTCTTTTAATTATTTGATACATGAAAGCTTATCAGGCATATATTTCCACTATTTTTTCCTGCATGGATCGCGTGCAATAATAACCTTCTTTGCAACTCCATTATGAAAATTGCGGGAGACTTTTACCAACTTAACGACCAGCGAATGTATTATAAAATACAATTATTTGGCTTTCCAACTATTGGATATCCTGCTCGGGTCTTCTTGATCAAGCAAAAAGGGGAGTTACTTTGCCGGTGCCTCATTTGATTAAAATTTAATGCCCTTATTCAATACTACAACGCTTAAACAACGTTACAAACGTCCACTCAATTGACATGGGGGTCTTGGGCATTTTATTTATCTTTTAGAAGAATAATTACAAATATTTATTTTTCTCCCTTATGTTGATTGATATCAAGGTCACTCAGTGGAGGGTGGTGGCCGGAATCCTCCCTGGCCCTCAGTTGAGGGGCCTATGCCTCTATTTTCCAAACGTACGCGCAGACTAAACGGTCATTAAATTGTAAAAAAAAAAAAAAAAAAAAAAAAAAAAAAAAAAAAAAAAAAAAAAAAAAAAAAAAAAAAAGAAGCTCACCAACCCCTCTCCTCTCCCACGTCGTATTCACCCACCCAGCAAATACACCCCTCTGAAAGGAACCCAGCCACAAAATGCCCATACTTACGTAAAGCGAGCACCAGCCTCTGAATTGACCCACAGGAGAAGGGATAAAGAGAGAAATATATCTCGACAGATAAAGACAGAAGATAGTGATATATGTCTTGAAACCCGTGCCATTCTTTCTATCTTCTACTCTCTCTCTCTCTCTCTCGCGCCAGGCTACAAGGCTCCGAGGCCACAAAGCTAGGAAAGAAGGTCTGCTTCCTGTTGCAGCACTACGGCAACAAAGGGAAAGGTACAAATCTAAGATGGATGGCAAGTTGGGTTGGAGTTGGATTGATTTTGAGCTCCGGAGGGAGGGGGCCAGAGGCTTTCCTGCCAACCTCCCTGGAATCTTCTCAGAGAGACTCAAACAAACTGTGTTGAAAGGCCCTGTGAGGGAGCTTTCCTTTTTGCCAAATATGGTTTTGGTTTTTGAGTATGAAAGGCTTTGGGTTGGTGCAACTTGGTGGTATATGGATAAATATTACTTATTTTATATTATTATTTTTTAATTATTTATTTATATGTGATGGTCATGCATCAAAGTAGCGTGTGGGATATGGGTAGAATTATGGGTTGTAAAGCTGAGAAAGGACGTCTCGTCCCTCATACTCTCTCTCGTAGGTCATGAGTCATAACTGTCTCTCCATTATTTGCTTCCATTAATGCATGCGCCTTTCTTTTACGTCCATCACATCTATCTAATTCTTTGGTCTGGTGTTGCTGTCGTTTACGGGCCTTTATGCTCTTCCGGTCATGGCTGTGGGTGCCGGAGGTGCGTTCGGTTGGATAAAAAAATTATTAGCGAAATTAAATACAGCAAGTTGGAAATTAAAATAAAAAAATATAATAAGAAATATATATTTTATTTTTAATAAGTAATGTAATTAATTCATTGCTCAAATTACAATTGATAGAAAAAATGTGGAATGAGTGGTGGAATGGTGTCAGCTACCATCAATATGCTAAATTAAACGCTCTGTTCGCACAGAGCTCTTTATTCATCTGTATTGATAGCTTTATTAATAAGCTTTTCATCTTAGATAATAAATAAAATATTTATTTAGTACGGTTCTTTATCAAAATATAATACTACGATATTATCAATAAAAAATTACTAGTATGCATAAAAACTTTTTATTAGTAATATTAAATTAATACTAAAATTAATTATATTACTAACAACTATTTATTTATTTATTTATTTAATGTACCATGCTCATATGCCACGAGATTGTTTGAATATTTTATTAATTTTTATTATATTTATATTTTTAGGACCATAACTTTAAGTGATAATGCAAACATTAGTGAGCCATTTATGAATATTTAAATTTAACTTTTTATTAATATTAATAGGTTGGATCTTGATTTTATTATTCTATAATAATATATTATTTTATTATATCGATATATAAATATAACGATATATCATAACATTAATTTAAAATTTTTTACTTTAGAAATTAACTTTTTGCTATCCATTATATATATATATATATATATATATATATATATATATATATATATATATATATATATATATATATATATATATATATATATATATATATATATATATATATATATTATAATTAAAAATAGTTAGCAAATTTTAAAAATATTCTATCCTACGCATGGGTTATATGCTAAATCTTTCTTATTTCCATGCACAATCAAAATTTATTCATCTATAATCATGATTTTAAATATAATACCTTTTTCTTTGAAACATCTTGCGTTCATATGAGAGTAATATATATACGAACTAAATGGCTGATTAAGGTGCTTCATAATTCGAATAAAGCACCTTACACTGGTCATCTAATTAAAGGCGGTTGTACCTATCCGGGGAGATGTGTGACCCTTTGTCTTAACCAAAAATTACAGTTTTTTTTTATGTATATCATATTAAAAAATTTGTAAATATTGCGCGAAACACCTTTTCTTATCTCTCTTTACAAATCAGCTCTAATAAACTTATTTTCATTTGTACAATAGACATTCTGCTAGTCTTCCGTTATTTACATTAATCATGACTTCTAATTAAGTTAACCAGGGTATGTCATAACTATCTGACCTCGAGTATCCTAAAATAAACCAAGAGTCTATCACGGATTTATCTTACCTATTCCTCCTGGTCGCCCAGACGGTCCTTGAGGTGGTGGCCATGGAAGGAGAACTCGAGAGAGCGATGGTTGGGAAAGTGGTGGTTGGGGAGGGGCGTGGGCGGAGAAGGCCACAAAGGTAGTCTCGACAGCGCGAGGTCTAGCAGAGGGGCGAGCTCTAAAAAGAGCTCTTCTCTTCTCCCCCACGGAAGTTGGTGCTTTTGCTACCGCTCTGTCGAAGTCTGGACTTCATCGCAGTCGCTAAATATTTTCGGCATTCATGGGTCGTTTTGGTTCTAATGCTTCTGGTTGCTAGTTTGACAAAGTGGATGTTTGAGTGGCGTTTTTGTGTGGGACGTAAACCGTGCGTTGCCCGTTCAACAAAGCCACAAGCGTGGGGCACAGTTGGCCTTTCTTTTCAAATTCAACTTTGGGCTGCTAGACTTCCATTTTGGCCGACTTTGTATCGTTGGTATTCTGATGATCGATGTATGCGTTTGTGTTGTGCTCTTTTTTATGCTACACTTTCAAACTATGTATTACTTTCTCCTCTTGCAATGAGGTTATAGCTTCTTTTCTACCAATATATATATATATATATATATATATAGAGAGAGAGAGAGAGAGAGAAGATAGATATTGTTAAGAACGATCAAAATTGAATTCAGATTTGATCAAATTAGATTAAAATTGAACAATAGAGATTTTATATCGATGATTTAAATCATTGAATATGATCTGTTATTTCAAAATTATTTATACATTAAAAATCATAAAATTTAAAGTTTCTTAAATTATATATCAAATAATTAAAAAATATATTTAATTTAATTTAATTTAAATTATCTAATTTTTGATTACTTAATGCATAGTTTAAAATCTTCAAATCATATAATTTTTAATATACAAATAGTTTTGAAATAATAGATTACATGTCATCAATGTAGGATCTCATTATAAAATTTTGATTAAATTGAATCATCTAAATCCTATCAACCTTATTTAAATCCGGCTCTCTCTTTCTCTCTCTCTCTCTCTTTATGTGTGTGTGTGTTCATTTTGCTACTACAACTGTTGTGGTCACCTTTGCTGGCACCAACGAAGGAGTTCACTACCATTGGCCAACCTAACAACAAATGATACATGGCAAAGGCGAGCATTGGGAGACCAGATCAGGTCTTTAGGGTATAGCAAGCACTGAAAAAGATCTTGTTGATCAAAAAATTATTGGTTGAACCAAATTGATCATATCATTTTTGGATCAGTTCAACCATGACATATTATATGCTTAATAGAGGAAAAAAATTTGGCAAGAAAGAAAATAGAATTGATTGTGATTTTAATTGAGGCACAGATTCTTTTGGGTCATGGCCTTCCATGAAAATCATGATTTTTGATTCTTTAGTTTCCCTCACCACCCTTCCATCTTTGACATCCTCATTCTCAATCCTCAATGATGATCTCTGCTCCAACCTCCTCTACTTTACTTCCCACTATGACCACTGTACCTGCATCAACCGCACGTAAAACTCCACGAACCCTTAAGCATGGGCAAGATCAATCTAATAGTTGCCATTACTAACCCCCTCAAGTTTGATGTCTATGACCTTGAGCTCACTGCCATCCGTTCAACACCCACCTCCTCATCTCCACTATCCTCAAGTCTGTCATCGTCATTGAGGACATCAACTGCTTCTTCGACCTCTCTGACTGCAAGAAGAAGAAGACTAAGCCACGAATACGAGCATAACACGGTAGCGACATCAACGAGGCATCCTCATGGCATCACCACATATGATTGTGGGATAGCAATTGAGGGACCGTGAGTCTTTCGGGGTGCCAAACTTCATGTAGCCCTCAATCAAAATCATGATTGATTTTTTTCTCTCAATTTTCATCCTTTTCCATTGACAATTTTTTTCCCTTCACTGAGCTTACAACGTGTCAAGCTTTAGTCAGACTAGTCTAAAAATGGAATCCAGCAACACGTGTGTCCAATTCCACATCAATTATACAGTGGATAGATCTTATTTATAAAAATAAAAATCTAAATGATATCTTTTTATTCATTTATTTATTTTTAAAGTAAGGTCCAGTTGTTGCAGCATGGTTTGGGCTATTTAAGTTTGGCTAGGGGATGAGCTTAGTTATTCAAAGCTGCTAAGCTTACGATTGTTTTGGTAAGACAGCAGCTACCGAAGTTTTGTGGCATTGAAAGAAATTTTTTTTAGAATAAAAAAGGGGAAAAAGGAAAAGGAGAAATTAACTGCCGGAGTTTAGTTGCTTAGAAGCCAAGCCTTTCAGAAGCGGTGAACAGAATTATTTTTTAATAGATTTTCTGCATATAAACCAATTAGTAAGCCATGCACAAGTTACTCATATATAGCTTGATTTATCATCCTTATGCATGGTATAGGTAATAGCTGTTACATCATGATCATCATAACAGTTGGGAGTCACGTCATTGCAAACACAATGGTGCGCCCCCCCCCCCACTCCCAACAACCTTCTACTTCTTCTTCTTCTTTTTTAATTTCCAAATAAGGTAAGAAAAAGGACTTGGCAAAATAGTAAGATTGCAGCAAAAATTTGCATGATGACCAACTACTTCTCCAAAAAAATATCATCTTATTGCTGGAGCTTACATGCACAATAGTATTATTTAATGGACATCACAATCTCTAGATTCTTTATTTTTTTTAATTTTAAATATCTACAAAATATAATAAAACTATAGTATCTTTTTTTTGAGTTGAACGGAGAAAGTAAGATTCTTCCACCATATATATTAATAAATAAAGAGTACAAGTAAGAAGAAAAGACTTGTAGAGGTCTCACCTATACAAATGAAAGATCGACATTAGAGAGGGTGAGACAGAATTCGTAACAGACCTAATATAGAGACTATACAGTGGTATGCAAACTCCAAAACTAATATAGTCAGACTATTTTGAGTATTTGGACTAGTTTGAGAGGACAGAAGATGTACCATAGAACAGACTATGAGGTTCAGCAAATTCTAAATAAAAGACTCAAGCTACAGTTTACAGACTTCAGGTTTTGATCAAAATATTCATCCACACATCAATATTTTAACATCCTTCTGAACCAAGAATCTGAACCAAAATATCATTATGATCTCATCTTAGTGTGTGAACCAAAATTAACAGGTGGCTGCATCTCTTCAAAATCTGTTAAAACTGTTCGAAACGAATAAGAGTTGATCTGAAAAGATAATTCATCATAATCTATTTTTGCTGATCAGAAGACTTGCAGATTTCTGACAAAACTTATAGTATTCTATCCAGAACCTAAGATAACCTGACAACTATGCTAAAGGATGAGCAATGAGTGGGGAGGACAGGGGAGTTCTTTTTCCAGCACCTAATCAAGGATAAGTTTGCATGAGTGGGGGAGGAAGATCAAGTAGATCATGCACAAGTGAGAAGAGGGGGCAAGGCTGATTAGCTTTCAAATGTTAACGCCCAAGTTAGCATGAAGATTTTCCTCAGTTCCATGAAGTTGTCTTCCATAATATGTGATGTCCAGCTATCGAAGAAGAAGATGATTCGCTTGGAGAGCTCAAAGGCAAAGAGAGCTTCAAACATAAATACCCTGCAATTCTTTTCTAACTAGATACTCCAACAGAAGATGGTCCGGAGGGAGTCGAAGGCTTTGGACACCATACATTTAGGTAGACTTGACCTCCAATCACCCCAAAAATCAGACAATCCAGAGGGAAGATGATAGCTATTTATACACAGAAGTAAATGGGTCCAAACAAAGTAAGAGTAGACACATGAAACGAGTAAGTGATCAGCTGTTTCAGAGTGGTTGGCACATAGAGGGCACAAGCTTGGACCACGAATTCCTTTCTTAGCTAAGGTGTTAGCGGTTAAAATCTTATTTTGGAAGCTTAACCAGTTGAAGACTTTAATTTTTTTCAAGATAGACAGCTGCCATATAATCAATTCAATTTGAGATCTCATGCCACTATTCTTGAAAAATCTATAGCAGCTTCTGACCAAGAACCTCTTGCTGATACTCGATTTCTAAATCTTATCATTTCTTCTACTAGAGAGTTGAGTTAAAACATAGATTACATTTAAGAGGCAAATCTTGTTCGAGCTGACGGAGGCAGAACAGAAGCGAAATTGTTTATAATATCTCCATAACTAAAAAACTCCAAAATACTATAAGATTGTTGGTGGCAAACAAAAAAATGTACGGTAGCAGTAGTCTTAATGGTATGTCTTGAGTCTATGTATCATGCCAAAATGCAGTCTGCTCCCCATCTCTGACCGAGGCCACAGTAAAATCTTGAAACAGCTTGAAGTACTTCAGAATACCTTTCATAAAAGGCAAAGCTACTCGAAGGCCAATAGAAGATGGCTCCATTGGGGGGTTTTTATCATAGTAAATCTATTGAACCAAATTTTGCCGGATAGAATCTTGGTCATTGAAATATTTCCACCACCACTTAATAAGAAGTGTCCAGTTGGCAATTGAGAGACCCATTACTCCTAATCCACCAATAATTTTTGATTGGCAGACCTGGTCCCATGCCACAAGTGTTTCACTTTGCTAGCACCCTTGTGACCTCCCCATAAAAAATTCCTCCAAATTTGGTCAATCTACTTAATGACTGTTTTTGGAAGATGGAGAACAGACATCCAGTATAGAGGTAAAAAATACTTAAAACTGAATTTATTAGCATGAGCCGCCCAGCAAGAGATAGTGAGTTATGTTTCCAATCGGTTAGTTTTTTTTCCACTTTCTCAATCAAAAATGTCAATCTCTCTTCCTCAAAGATGAGAAATGCAATGGGATGCCAAAGCAGGTGAGCGACAATTCAGAAGGTTGATAGCCTAGAATTCTTGCATAGCCACTAATCTCCTCAGAGGATAAGCCGATCCCTATCAATTTAGTTTTCTCAAAGTTTATCTTGAGCCCAGTCATCAGTTCGAAAGAATAGAGTATAAATTTCAGAATTTTGATTTGATCCTTAGAAGCCTCACTGAAAACCATCATGTCATCAGCAAATTGCAAACACTGAATGTTCTTTGCTACATCCAAACGACCAATGCCTGAAAGTAATCCTTCAGAAGCAGCTTCTGCTAATATTCTGCTCAGAACATCTGCTACTGGGATAAATAACATGGGCGATAAGGGATCATCTTATTTCAAACCATTTCTATTATGAAATCATCGTCCAGGTTTGCCATTAATCAGAAGTGTTGAGTTAGAGGATCAAAGAAGATATGAGATCCAAGAAATCCATTTGTCACCACCCTCTCATCTTTAGCAGCTGAAATAAGAAATGCCAAGAAACATTATCAAAAGCCTTTTCAAAGTCCAGTTTACGGATGATACCTTTTGAGAAAATTTTTTTGCAGTGGAAAATAATCTCAATAGCTGAAATAAAGCTCTCAAGAATGTAGCGACCTCTGATGAATGCCGTTTGTTTGTCGGAAATCAAAGAGTTAATAATCTTAGATAGTTTCTTAGAAAGAATCTTAGAGATCAATTTTATGACCCTATTCTCGACACTAATCGGACGGTAGTCACGGATAGTGAGACAATAATCTTTCTTCAAAATTAGAGAGATGTATGTATGATTCAACCTAAACAGATCTGCCTTTGAGCAGTGGAATTCGCTAAAAATCTTCAATATATCTCCTTTAATGGAGTCCTAGAAATGTTGATAAAAAGATATTAGAAACCCTTCAGCTCCAAGGGCCTTGTCACTTCCCAAACTAAAGAGAGCAGCTCTTATTTCCTCAATGAATGGATCTTCGAGATATGAAAGGTCTGGTCCGGGGACAGGTTATAGTTTACTCCCTACTACTTCCATCTGTGGTAATATTTCGGAGCCTCAAACAGACCTATAATATAAATAAAAAGCTTCATGAATTTCATTTTGTGTTGTTATGACTCTTCCATTACTGTTAACTTCTGTGATCAGATTTTTCCTTCTCCTAATGCCAGCCCTGAGATGGAAAAATTATATGTTTCGATCTCCTTCGTGCAGCCATTGCACATATGACCTTTGCTTCTAGAAGATCTCCTCCTGATTTAATAACAGTTCCAATTGCCGCTTCATAGTTTGTCTCTCAGTTCGCTCTTCAGTGGATAGGCTTCTAATTTCTTCAATCGAATCTAATTCATCAATTCTAGATGAAAATTCTATTTTCTTTAGAACTATGTTCAGTTGAGATCCTTGTTCCAACTTCGTAGCTTCTACCTTAGAAATTTGAGTTTGCCTACTAGAGATCCCACCGTTCATTTTTGCTGGGGGCGTTCAACCACTACTCCCTAATCAAATCATCAAAACCCTGGTGCTACAACCAATGATTTTCAAATTTGAAAGGTCTGCATTGAGAATAATAAAGATCCTCATGAGATTTGAATAGGATCAATAGAGGAGTATGGTCCGAGGTAATTTGAGCTAAAGGGACCAAGAAAGAAAGAGGATAGAAATCGTGCCACTCTAAGGTTGTAAAACATTAGTCTAGTTTGGCCAAGCATGCATTTTTTCTGAAGTTGGTCCATGTGAAACACTTGCCTGCTAAGTTGAGTTCCAAAAGGTCGATGCCATTAATAAAGTGGTTGAACTCGAAGCCGAGAGACTACTTGATACTCCAATCCTCTTTGAAGTGAATCTAGTGATATTGAAGTCACCCGCAACAAATAAGAGGCCAAGATATTATAGTCTGATAGATCTCAATTTCTCAAAAAGTGTCTTTCTGTTGACTCGATCATGAGGACCGTAAACATTATTAACCAGCCAAGAAAAACTATCAACTTTGGACATGCAATGGGTGGTTAAGGAATAAACACCTATAGATAAGAGTGAGCCCTCTAGTTCAGCATTGCACTAACCGGTTAAAAGACCACCAGAGGAATTTACAGCTATCAAGATGTGTTCAAATTATCTAAATTGTTAAAAATATCTTAGAAGCTGTGTATATCTAAGTATATTGAAAACACCACAAGACAATATTTTAGGAAGCTGTGTTAAATTTAATTTTGCAGATTTCCTATCATGAGTAATTTTTTTTACGCAAAATCTAGATATGTTAAAATTATCTAAATATATTTTAAGAAAATAGGAAGTTGTGTATATATAAATATATTAGAATATACCAAACACTGGAAAAAATATTTTAGCAAGTCATGTTAAAACTATTTTCAAATATTTTTCTATTAGGAATATCTTCTATCACACATGTACAGGAAAGGAAATAAATTTTGAATTTAAGTAAAACTATTTTTTTGAGTACGAAAAAATATTTTAGGAAGCTTCATCAAGGTTAATTTTGAAGATTTTTCTTTCATGGATATTTTCCTCCGAGCATGAAGAGATTCAAATTTGATTGGGTTTCTTTTAATTATTTGTTAAAAGATCAAATTTAGAGTATAGAATGCTATGTTAAAGTTACTTAGGAGATTTTTTCTACTATGAACATTATACTCCGTTTATTAACTATTTTAGAAAAAATTATCAGCCATTCAAATCTATGCACGCACACACACAAAAAGAAGTCACTTTTAGAAAGCCAACTTATTGGTCTGTTAGAGTCCGTGCATAAAGATATAAATTTAGAGTTATTTTAGACAATCATTAACTAATTCGATATAAATAGAAGAAAATTTTAAAATAAATTCAAACTTGAGTCAGACTTTTCTTAATTATCATAGAAAAAGAAATAATCAAATTTAGAATTATTTTAGAAAGTCACTAATTATTTTACAAACTCATTAATTATGAAATGCATCACGTCTTCTGCTGTCACACTAGATTTAGGAAATCATCTCCAAATACATATATTAATTTCTCATGAATCAAATTATGATAAGCAAAACTTCTGAATGGATGTGATTGGAAACTTTGTCCGTAACTAGTTTTAAGAATACACGTGTGCTTCTCTTATTTCTATTGCTCAGAGGAAAACCATATGTCAAGAACAAAGTCACGTAATTTCAAAACTAATCTGAGATTTTATACGATCACTTAGGGTTACTTTGGTTTCTAAAAAAATTTTATCTTTAGAAATATAGATTAAAAACACCTTTTAAGATCTGAATAAATACAGGATCTCAATGTGGTAGCATGCAGCTATTACAGTGCACTCTATCTAGTTCTCCTTCCCTCGAACATGTTGATTTTTTTCTTTTGGTTACACAACATGTTGATTTTATCATAGTTCCCAAAGAAGAGGTCCCAGACCCAGGAAAGAAGCTATCCTCGCCTCCTGGGAATGGAGGGGCCCATCAATAGGTTATTTAGTGGGGAGGCCCAAGACCCGTTGGGCTTTCTTTAGCCGAGGAAACAGATTATAACATTGATGGCATTGGAATGGCCTTTGAAGTGCATTTCTCCTCCTTGTTCTTCTATTTGTTCGTCTAAAAGGAAAAGAAAAAGAAAAGTGAAGCGAAGTGCACTTGCTGAATAATTTGGTAAATATTTTAGCATTAGGCCAAAGTAATCGCCCTTATGAAACTTTTATCCCGCAATGATTGCTATTATATGACCAGATTAACATTTTTTCTTTAATGTATCTATCTTCCAAGTGATTAATTTATTTATAAGTGTTCGTATTTGCTTAAAAATTGTATTTTACTAGTGAATATTGGAAATATGGAATAATCAAGTGATTCATATATCTAGCTCTCATTGCCTGCTATTTCCATTCATAAGATTATATGCATAGGATCTACAAATCATTTTATTCTTTTGAAACTAGGAGACGGGCAAGCTTGAAATATATAGTGAATATTCTAAAGACATCCAACATCATATTTGAGGAAGACTCTTTAATGGTCATTGGATGTCTATCTTCTGACTCGCCATCTTCAGAAAACCAGTTTCTTTCCTTTGATATAGGAATCTGGGCATATAAAATAATACATGCCTATAGAAAAACTCATATTATTGTAGGCCCATATATATGACCAACCATATGGGGAACATGCCGTAGATTATTACGTCTAATATTCTTTCTGATTTATTAAATATTTTATTCTTTGATTTCTATATATATATATATATATATATATATATATATATATATATATATATATTTATAATAGATGGATATAATAAATTCGGATTTATCAAAAAAAATTTAAAAAAATAGGGGATCACTACAAAAAAAGAGGCCATTAACGACTTTTTTTTGCCGACGCTTTTGGGAAGCGTCGGCAGGTTGCGCTAACCTGCTGACGCTTTTAAAAAGCGTCGTTCTTTAACGACGCTTAAAAGCGTCGTAAACTATGTGCGTGTCAACGCCGACGCTTTTAGCAAAAGCGTCGTTAAATAAATAAAATACCGACGCGTTTTAACGACGCTAAAAAGCGTCGGTAGGTTCGTTTAATACCACCCTCCTCCCGTGCCCTAATCTATCTACCGCCGTGCCCTAATCTATCTACCGCCGCCGTTCCTCAGCCGTTCCTTATTTTCCACCCGTTCCTCAGCCGACCCCGGCCCATCTCCGCCGCCGGCACCGCATCCGCCGTCCACGCGCACCCGCCGTCCACGCCTCACCTCCGTCCGCCGCTCTCCTCTGCTGCCGCGTCCGTCGACGCCGCGCCCGCGAGGTCCAAGCCATACGCCGTCGGTGAACCGGCCCTCCTCCTCCTCCTTCCCTTGTTCGGCTGCTCCAAGCTTCCCACCATCCCACTTCGCCATTCGGCCACCCCAAATCGAAGGGAAACGAAGCCCCTGCTCGGCCGCTCCACAGAAATTTTGAAAGGTAAAATATTTTCCCCATTTCACTTGTTTTTCTTTTCATTCATTCTTCTTTTCAAAATCTCCACAGAAATTTTGAGTTGTTTAATTTCATGTTACAGTGTTTAAGGGTCTGTCATCCACATTCCTCATTTTGGTGCTGTATTTAGGTCTGTTGTGTCAATCTATTGCTCTGAGGGAGGCCATTTTTTTGTTTCTGATACATTTGGTAGTATGAAGTTGCCATCTTTTTAACCTAAAAAAAAAAAAAAAACATAAAACCTTGGCCATCATCCACGCTTCCCTATTTGGCCGCCCCAAGCCTCCCACGGTCCCACCCGATTGAGACTCCTCAGAACGGAAAGAAACAGGGGAAGCACCAGGGGAAAATGTAGGAAAGATCAGCTAAAACGAAGGAAGAAAAAAAATTAAAAGGTAAGCTTTTTCCCACCTAGTTTGATCATTTTTTTTTGTTATCGCTTCATTTTCTTTTTATTTTTTTCTCTTGTTTGGAGATTTGTGGGAAGGAGAGCATTGAGGGAGATCGGATGGGTTTCTTAGGTCCCGATTGGGGTTTTCTCATATGGGATTTTGTGCGAGCTGCAGCGGTGTGAGTTGGTCCCCTGAGGTTCCAAGAGCTTAATCTCGGTAGAAGCATGATATTTTATAGGATTTGAGAATTTTTTATTGAAAAAATTCTTCTTTAATTACAAAATAGGATTTGAGTTCGAGCATTTTGAATCGGATCAAGCTCAAGTCTTTAGATATTTGGCTTAATTTGGCCTGATTGCACCCCTAATTAAAAGCTATAAGCTTTATGCATAATCTAATACTTCTGGCCATATGTGGACAATTGAAATTTTGACTTCTTTGCCCACATGGGAAACGTTTCAGAAAAGGCAAAAAAAAAAAAACGTTGACAAATTAGAACTTAGAAGCGTCGCTACAAAAAGAGTAACAAACCCTAAGGTATATGCGAGGTGTCAAACAAAGAGAAGGAAATACAGGTTTAGGCACCAAGTGTCCAACACTGATTGCTGCATCATCCTCACATTATTTTGTTTCTATTTCTAGTGGAGATAAGTGCTCAAAATACTTACCAGGCAATGCATTGAAGTAGGGAAATAGCCTTGTGGTTTTTAAAATTGGAAGGGGTTTTTAGTCAGGTAGCCAATGGGAATATCTACTGGAATAGCAAGTGGAACATACGCTGCTTCCGTGTTATAAAAACCTGCAAGAAATACTGATTCACAGAGGGAGCTATAAAATATTCTTCCTTTCACCTTTGTGCATCTAATTCCAGGCAACAGCAGCAAATTCTAGGCTTTTTGCAGTGGCTTTCACCAATATTACAGGCTTTATTTGCGTCTTTTGCTCTGTTACCAGACAATAATGAAGGCTTAAGGGATGGCTACATTAATTCCAAAGTTTAACAGGCAATTCCCTTTTTTACAGAAAAGGAAATAGATATATACAACAAATGTTCCTAACCATGTTTTCATATAGTTTAATCAAGGATCAAATAATGGTGGGTGTAGAACTGAAGATAATATCACACTATAAGCAACGGTAGCTCATTGTCACCTAATGGTGAGAACATTGGAAACATGCTCCCTTACTGATATTATGTGTCGCATATTAACATCAGGAGAGCTTAATCTCGATTCACAGGATTGCAGTTATGAAAGATCATGAATATCAAATTGAATAGTTAATATGCATCTAAATGATAATAAAAATAATAAATAACAATCTCTTTCTGCAAAGCTGCAAAAGTTGTATTGCAAATATTATATTATGTGCATCTCTTCTTGGTACCACCTACGAAGGACTCAAATCTTCAACTTTTCTGCCTTTCCATAAAATGTAAATAATATGACATCAAAAATTACATTGCATCGAAACATAGACCCGTCTTTTGATTAATGTACATATTCTATTATATCCGTATATTTATTTATTTTTGTACGGATAAAAGAATTATGTACATTGATCAATTGATTGTCCAGTATGGACAGTTTGGAAAATGTGAATAATTCTATAGGTCATTACCATAATCAAATGGTATGCTGAGAGGTTCGGAAAAAATTTCGGATGGTATTTTCCTTTTGTTCTTCCTATACGGAAGAACTAAGGGGAAATGCTGCCGAAATTTTTTTCGGCTCTTGTTGCATATCATTTGATTTTTGTAATTGACCTATAGAATTAATACATTTTCTGAATGGGATAGGACCTTCTTTACCTATTGGTTGATGATAGCAAGCATTTACTATGTAAACTTTATCTAGCTGTTATTTTTTTGGATTTTATGAAATGACTGATATTTTTTACTCATTGCATTAATATAGATTGTATAATTTTTTTTTATTTTTAGATAAATTGCAAGTTCGGTCAGTTTTATCCTACAATGGACAAAAGTTGGATAAATAAACCAAAGAATAGTAAAGAATATTTAGATGGAGTTCATGACTTCATTAAATTTGGTATGGAGAAAAGTAGTTTGAATGGAAAGATTTTATGTCCATGTCGGAAATGTGTAAATAGTTCTTCTTTAGATCCACAAAATGTTGAAGAACATTTGGTATGGAATGGTTTTTTAAGAGGTTATACCGACTGGATTTTTCATGGAGAATCTATGTTGCCATCATCATGTAACCAACCCCTGACTCATTGCGGATCCACTAGCCTAGAAGACAATTCTGCAAGAGATGATGATATAAGGGGTTTGATCACAGATGCTTTTGGATTTGATGTTCAAAATTTAGGAGAATCCAGTAGTATACAAGAAACAGTTGGGATGTTTGATGGATGTACGCATACGGAACGTATGCATGTTGAGGAGCCCATACATACATCTAATGATGAGACAGCTCGTTATCACACCTTAATGAAAGATGCAGACGAAGAATTATATCCGGGTTGTACAAAATTTTCTAAGATTTCTTTTCTTATACATTTATTTCATATAAAATATTTGAATGGATGGTCTGGAAAGAGTTTTACCATGCTGCTCAAGTTATTAAAGGATGCATTTCCAGAAAGCACTCGTTTACCACCATCGTATTATGAAGCCAAGAAAGTAGTAAAGGAATTGGATCTTGGATACGAAAAGATTCATAGTTGTCCGAAAGATTGTATGTTATATCGGGGTGAAAATGCTAATCAAGAGTCATGCAATGTATGTGGATCTTCAAGATGGATAACACAAAAAGAAGATCGAGATGATGTACTGAATGAATTGGATGCAACGCGGAGTAAAAAGAAACCGGCCAAGGTATTGCGTTACTTTCCTCTTATACCTAGATTGAAAAGGATTTATGCATCATCAAAAACAGCTTCATCAATGAGATGGCATCATGAAGGACGTACAAAGGATGGAATGTTGAGACATCCTGCAGATAGTCTTCAATGGAAAGCATTTGATGATAGGCATCCTGATTTTGCCTCTGATGTTCGCAGTGTTAGGTTTGGCTTAGCTTCTGATGGCTTCAATCCATTTCGGACCCTGAGTTCTACCTACAGCACTTGGCCAGTCGTTTTGATACCTTACAATTTGCCACCGTGGATGTGCATGAAACAATCATCACTTATCTTGTCAATGGTTATTCCAGGAGATAAGGGTCCAGGCAATGATATTGATATTTTTCTACAGCCTTTGATAGAGGAATTGAAACAGTTGTGGGAGGGTGTTGATGCATTTGATGCTTCCAACGGCCAAACATTTAAACTACGGGAAGCTTTGTTATGGACTATTAATGATTTTCCAGCATATGCCAATTTATCTGGCTGGAGTACAAAGGGACGGGTCGCATGTCCTTGTTGTGGAGATTCAACACATTCAATTTGGTTAAAACATGGAGGTAAATTTTGTTACATGGGACATCGTCGATGGTTGGAAGCAAATCATCCGTTTCGATTTCAGAAAGATTTGTTTGATGGTACTATAGAATTGGGATGTGCCCCTATTCCACCTTCTGGAACTGATGTTCATAGACAAATGGATGGCATGAATTACAGCTATGGTAAGCACTCAAAGTCCTCTAAAAAAAGAGGAAGGGATGATGTTGAAAGCTCAGTGCACGAAGGGTTACCAGAGGAAGTCAGTATCAGTACTATAGATGCAGAGTTGTTTCAAGATCCAGACAATTATTTCGAGGATGAAAATGAGGAAGACACACAGATAGCATCTACACAACAGCCAAGTAAACATTTATGGAAAAAACGAAGTATCTTTTTTGACTTACCTTATTGGAAACATAATCTTATTCGGCACAATCTTGATGTCATGCATATAGAGAAGAATGTTTGCGATAATTTACTTGGAACATTTTTAAACCTTGATGGAAAGAGCAAAGATAACATGAAGGCACGTCTTGATTTAAAAGAAATGGGTATCCGACAGGAACTTCATCCTAAAATGCTTGCTAATGATAGAATTTATGTGCCTCCTGCATGTTACACAATGTCTGCTCGAGAAAAGGATAATTTTTTGGGAGTTTTGAAAAGTATCAAAGTACCCGATGGATATGCATCGAATATTTCACGATGTGTGCATCTAAAGGATCGAAAACTTTCAAATCTTAAAAGTCATGATGGTCACATATTGATGCAAGATATTTTTCCAATAGCTTTAAGATCGTCATTGCCGAAACAAGTTGTTACAATTGTACTTCGATTATCGTCATTCTTCAAGACATTATGTTCCAAAGTTATTGATCCTCGGGAACTTGATCAGTTAGAATCGGATATTGCAATTACACTTTGCCAGATGGAAAAGATTTTTTCTCCTGGATTTTTCACTATTATGGTACATCTGCTCGTTCACCTAGCTTCAGAAGTTAAAGTTGGTGGACCGGTACATTATAGATGGATGTATCCTATTGAGAGGTATTATTACAAACCTTAAATCTTTTGATAATTTTATTAGAAACAACAGCATACTGATATTTTAATAAATATTTAATTCTTGAAGGTATCTTGTGCGTCTTAAAGATTATGTGCGAAATAGAGCCTATCCTGAAGGCTCGATTGCTGAAGCATATATTGCGGATGAATGTTTGACATTTTGTTCAAGATATCTTCAAGGTGTAGAGACTATTTTTAGTCGACCTCAACGGCATAATGACTTTGTGGAGAATGCAGAACTGTATAAGTTCTTAACTGCTGAAAAATTCTTGGGAAGAGGTGAAGGTATTGTACTTGATCAAAAATCCTTAGCACAAGCACATCGTTATGTGTTACTTCATAGTGACATAATATCTGACCATCGCAGGTTAGTATATTTAAGGAATGACATCAAAATTTAAATTTTATATTAGATATAATGTTCTAAATGATATATTTATATTTTATGCAGTGAATTTTTAATTTATCAGAGACGAGCCAATCATAACATTCGTCCTAATGCAAGGATTGAACAGCGATGGTTGGTCGAGTTATTCCCTATGTGGCTTTCGAATCAGGTGTGATTTATATTTAATTATTGGATATATTAATTTTTGATACATATTTAATATCAGATAACTCAACTGCACTTCGTCATATCATTTTTTGTTAGGTATCAAAGATGATGGAGACAAATAAGTCAGATGAACTAATAGCTCTTGCTCGAGGACCTAACAAGATTGTAAATAGATATAATGGTTTCATAATTAATGGCTTTAAATTTCATACTAGAGAACGGGAGAAATTTAGAAAAACACAGAATAGCGGTGTTATGGTGGAAGCGGATGGAAAATCCTATTATGGTGCACTTAAAGATATCTATGAGTTGGATTATTATGAAAAATTTAAAGTAGTACTGTTTAGATGTGATTGGATAGACATAAACTCACCAAGGGGTTTGAAACAAGATGCAAATGGATTTACACTTGTAAATTTTTCAAGGTTGATACACACTGGTGTGTTATTGAAGGATGACCCATTCATTTTTTCATCTCAAGCTCGTCAAGTATTTTATGTACAAGACGCAAAAGATAAAGATTGGTTTACTGTCATCAAAACAAAACCTAGAGACTTATATGATATGGGAAACCAAGTGGAGGATGATGACGATGACACTTATACACAATGTATGCCCTACAATTTTGTGCCAGCTGATGATTTAAATGCTACGACGATGTTGGTTAGAACAGAATTCGAAGAAAACACTACTGCTTGATTGTTACTGGTAATAATTATTTATGATGTATATATTTTGCATTAATTATTGTGTTATTTTACTCCATATATTAACTGATTCTACCTTTTATTTATATAAATGCTAGGTGACATCATGCGTCGCAGGGGACGATATGCTGGTGTGCAGTTCCAGTTTTCACAGACAGAGGCCGGTACGTCTTCTTCAGCACAGCAGCCTGAGGCCAGTTCAGCTGCACAGCATTCTGAGCCCTGTCCTTCATCATCAGCACAGCACGATCCTCCTGTTCATCAGCCAGATGATGAGATACACGTGCAGGGTATATATTGTCTTTCATGTAATTTTTTTTTATTTCATTTTATGTATATTTATGATATAGTTACTTTTATGTATTTTTTGCAGACGGATCCGGGAGAGTACGCCCCAGACGCGGACCCACAGTAGTACGAGATGTGTGGCAGATGCGTGAGGGCGAGAGGATTGTTGTGGAGTGCAATCAGCTAGGTCAGCCAATTAAGAAAGCTGCCTGCTTATTGACTTCATTTTTGGGGACTGTTGCTCGGAGGCCTCAGCTATGTCCGTTGGGCTATGCAAAATGGAATGACATGCTTCCAACGTACAAAGTTGAGCTCCTCCGAGTTATAGAGGTAATGAATTGATGTTCATACTGTATATTAATTGTTAATCATTTATATAATTTATTTCATTTAACTTTTTTTTTTATAGAGCAAGTTTGTTCTCCCTCCATCCACTCATGATTTTGTAATGAAGTCTCTCAACCGCAAATGGAAAGAATATAAAGCACAATTGAAGAAGGACTATATGAAACAGGGTATGACAGAGGAGGAGGTTGCTAGGAATTGTCCTCCTGATGTACCCCCTCATCAGTGGATGGAGTTGGTTCATTACTGGTTCTCCGAGAGGGCACAGGTATATTATCTGTTTATTATCTTTTTTTCTTAAATATTTTATAAAAATATTAATTTTTATTATATATTGTATATATAACAAGTTCTTTACTTTATTTTACAGACTTATTCTGCTATTGGTAGAGCTGCACGAGCAGCTCAGTCTGTTCCTCATACATCGGGGTCGAAGAGTTATGCACGACTCCGACAGGAGTTTGTATGTTCCTTAAACTTTCATAATTAACTTTTAATTTTTATGTTCAAATATTTATATAACTAATATCATTATGTATCGTGGACCATGTCTGTATCATGATACTCATATATTTTTTTAAATTATCATAACTGTTTGCTTAAAATTGAAATTATTTGTGTAGGAGGATGAGCATGGGAGGGAACCCGGACAAGTGGAGTTTTACCGGATGACTCATACTCATCAGGATGGTACTTTTGTTCGAGATGAGTCGAGAGATTTATATGTACGGTATTGTTAATATTATATTTTTTGCAATGATTTAAATTTAATTTTGTTAGCTATTAATGTATAACTCTTGTTTTCAAAAAAAATACAGGAGAGGGCTACATCTCTCATTGCGGAGCGTGACGACGAGTCCGCAGCATCTACGCAGCAGAGCCGTATCGAGGCCGAGGTATTCACAGAGTTGATGGGACCAGAGCGCTACGGCCGAGTGAGGGGTTATGGAGTAGGAGTCACCCCCACTCAGTTATCTGAGGTTAGTAGATATACGCAGCATGCTGCAACAGATGCTCAGGATTCACGCGTTCGCAGACTCGAGGCGGAGATACAGGAGATTAGACAGAGTCGTGCCGCTGAGATGGAGGAGATGCGACAGAGCCGTGCCGAGATGCAGGCCATGAGGGGACAGATTGATCGCCTTACATCTTTATTAGAGATGTATGGTTCATCTCAGGTAAACACATAATATTAAATATATATTTTTGTATTAATTTAATGATTTATATATTTTATTTATAGATATGCAAATCATACTTTTGATATATTTTTTGTAGGCTCCTGGCATATCAGGCACCCATCGAGATAGCGGCACGTCACGTGGAGACAACGACGACCATCCGCCTGCAGATTGATGTTATTTTATTTTTGTTGTATTTTTATATTTATTTATATTACTCTTGATTGTAATGGACGATTAGTACTTTATTTTTATTTATATAAAATATTGTCTTTTGGTTTGATTAAATTTTCTATTTCAGCTTGCTTTTGATGTGAATGATGGTGATTGTACAGGTGTGAATGTGAATGTGGTGATTGTACATATTTATTGTATTGTACAGGTGATGTGAATGATGGTGATTGTACAGGTGTGAATGTGAATGTGGTGATTGTACATGTTTATTGTATTGTACAGGTGTGATATGATTTCGTACAGGAATGTATTGTATTATTTTTTTTTTAAATAATATTTATATTTTTTTTTTCCTCTTAAAACCTTTAACGACGCTTATAAGCGTCGTTAAATTTGTCTTTTGCGATGCTTTAAAGCGTCGTAAATTTTTACATTAACGACGCTTATAAGCGTCGTTAAATTTGTCTTTTGCGACGCTTTAAAGCGTCGTAAAGATTTACATTAACGACGCTTTAAAGCGTCGTTAAGACAAATTTAACGACGCTTTAAAGCGTCGTTAATGTAAATATTTACGACGCTTTAAAGCGTCGTTAAAAAATAACGACGCTTTTACAAAGCGTCGGCGATATTCGTCCCCACTCTTGCATAGTCGACGCTTTGCCGACGCTTTTCGAAGCGTCGTAAAGCCGAATAGCGACGCTTTAAAGCGTCGTTAATGACCATTAAGAGCGTCGTTAATGGCCATTTTTCCTGTAGTGGATTATAAAATAAGAAACAGACACTGGATGAGAAACTCCCTAGAATCTTTTGAACAACTTTGCTGCTCCATAGGAAAAAAGATCTTGTTACCATGCGATCCATTTGGTAATCCATGAAAGAGAGGGCGCGATTCAAGGTGTGCTGCCCCATGCAATGCACGCCGATCCACCGTGTCTGTGCGTGATTCGCACTCGTCTGCGTCTCTCGGCCACCACCACTGAATCAAGTCAATTAAAGCTTATCATCAAAAAAAAAAATTAAATTAAATTTTTTAAAAATTTTTAAAAATTAACACTACTGTGAAAATGATAAAAAGCAATGCTATAAAAGATATTTTACGACGCTAATAAGTATCGTCAATAAAATTTACGACGCTTCAAAAAGCGTCGCGAAAGCGTCGTCTATATAAGAGTGGAGACGAAAAGCACCGGCACTTTTTAAAAACGTCGTAATTTTCTAACAACGCTTTAAAGCATCGTAAAATTAAATTTTAACGATGCTTTTTAGCGTCGTTAATGACAACGCATCCTCCACTCTACCAAGACGTTTTTCGAAACGTCGACTGTTAAGTCATTAGAGACGTTTATAAGTATCATTAAACAGTATTTTAACGACGCTTATAAGCGTCGTTAAATTTTTTATCAGAAAAAAAAATACAGATTTTATATACAAAAAAAAAGAATACATACATTCCTGTACAAAATTATATCAATTATTCAAACATAAACCTATACAATCACCACCATTCCCACCAAAAGCAAACTTCAATAGCAAATTTAACCAAACCAAAAGACATTGTTTTATATAAATAAAAATAAAGTACTAATCGTCCATTACAATCAAGAGTAATATAAATAAATATAAGAATATAATTATTGGATACAAAATACCCCCCAACCGAAGTTCGTGACAGGAGTGACCCTCCGGGGATCCAACCGACTTCCGACCTCCGACAACGTTTCTTCAAACCTCCCAGGCGGCCGAGCCCCTGCAACACTCCCAAGTTTTGCTGACGGATAAGCCCTCACCAGCGTCGACCGGATTCTTCGCGACGGACGGACTCCACCCAAATTTTCACGATAATCGACCATCTTCTAGACTTCGTCCGGACTCCTACGGGAGCCAGACTCCGCCCGCAACTTCAATTGCAGGTAGACTTCGTCCGGACTCCTATGGGAGCCGGACTTCGCCCCCAACTCCAGCTGCAGGAAGGCCTCGTCCGGACTCCTACAGGAGCCGGACCTCGTCCCCGACTCCGGCTGCAGACAGACTTCGTCCGGACTCCTACGGGAGCCGAACTCTGCCCATGACTCCAATTGCAGGTAGACTTCGTCCGGACTCCTACGGGAGCCGGACTCTGCCCACGACTCCAATTGCAGGTAGACTTCGTCCGGACTCCTACGGAAGCCGGACTCCGTCCACAACTCCAATTGCAGGCAGACTTCGTCCGGACTCCTACGGGAGCCGGATTTTGCCCACGACTCCAATTGCAGGTAGACTTCGTCCGGACTCCTACGGGAGCCGGACTCTGCCCATGACTCCAATTGCAGGTAGACTTCGTCCGGACTCCTACGGGAGCCGGACTCCGCCCACAACTCCAATTGCAGGTAGACTCCGTCCGGACTCCTACGGGAGCCGGACCTCGCCCCCGACTCCGGCTGCAAGCAGACTTCGTCCGGACTCCTACGGGAGCCGGACTCCGCCCACGACTCCAATTGCAGGCAGACTTCGTCCGGACTCCTACGGGAGCCGGACTCCGCCCACGACTCCGGTTGCAGGCAGACTTCGCTCGGACTCCTACGGGAGTCGGACCTCGCCCCCGACTCCGGCTGCAGGCAGACTTCGTTCGAACTCCTACGGGAGCCAGACTCCGCCCATAACTCCAATTGCAGGCAGGCTTCGTCCGGACTCCTACGGGAGCCGGACTCCGCCCACGACTCCGGCTGCAGGCAGACTTCGTCCGGACTCCTACGGGAGCCAGACTCCGCCCACAACTCCAATTGCAGGCAGGCTTCGTCCGGACTCCTACGGGAGCCGGACTCCACCCACGACTTCAATTGCAGGCAGACTTCGCCCGGACTCCTACGGGAGCCGGACCTCGCCACCGACTCCGGCTACAGGCAGACTTCGTCCGGATTCCTACATGAGCCAGACTCCGCCCACGACTCCAATTGCAGGTAGACTTCGTCCGGACTCCTACGGGAGCCAGACTCCGCCCACGACTTCAATTGCAGACAGACTTCGTCCGGACTCCAACGGGAGCCGGACTCCGCCCACGACTCCGGCTGCAGGCAGACTTCGCCCGGACTCCTACGGGAGCCGGACTTCGCCCCCAACTTCAATTGCAGGTAGACTCCGCCCGGACTCCTACGGGAGCCGGACCTCGCCCCCGACTCCGGCTGCAGGCAGACTTCGTTCGGACTCCTACGGGAGCCGGACTCCGTCCACGACTCCAATTGCAGGTAGACTTCGTCCGGACTCCTACGGGAGCCGGACTCCGCCCACAACTTCAATTGCAGGTAGACTCTGCCCGGACTCCTACGGGAGCCGGACTTCGCCCACAACTCCAATTGCAGGTAGACTCTGCCCGGACTCCTACGGGAGCCGGACCTCGTCTCCAACTCTGGTTGCAGGAAGACTCTGCCCGGACTCCTACGGGAGCCGGATCTCGTCCCCAACTCCGACTGCAGGCAGACTTCGTCCGGACTCCTACGGGAGCCGGACTCCGCCCACGACTCCAATTGCAAGTAGACTTCGTCCGGACTCCTACGGGAGCCGGACTTCGTCCCCAACTTCACTTGCAGGAAGACTTTGTCCGGACTCCTACGAGAGCCGGACCTCGTCCCTGACTCCGGCTGCAGGCAGACTTCGTTCGAACTCCTAAGGGAGCCGGACTTTGCCCCTGACTTTGATTGCAGGTAGACTTCGCACGGGCTCCTACGGGAGCCAGATCTCGTCTCTGACTCCAGCTGTGGGAAGACTCCGTCCGGACTCCCACGGGAGCCGGACCTCGTCCCCGACTTCGATTGAAGGAAGACTTCGTCCGGACTCCTACGAGAGCCAGACTCCGAGCTCCTATCAGACGGGTAACTAGCCACCCCTCTCCGCCAGACACTCTAGCCGGACTTCGACCGACAGGCCTGGACCCTCTAGCAGGCTGCAGTAACGGCCATGACTCTGCTCCACTTCTTGCGACGGATTCCGCGCGGCTCCATCACTCCCTGACAGACCATAGTAATGGCCACGACTCTGCTCCACTCCCCGCGACGGATTTCACATGGCTCCATCACTCCCTTACAGGCCGCAGTAATGGCCACGACTCTGCTCCACCTCCTGCGATGGATTCTGCGCGGCTCCACCACCCCCCACAACAGGCTCCATGCGGCAAGCCGCAGTAATGGCCGTGAATCTGCTCCACTCCCTGCGGTGGATGTTGCACGGCTCCACTACTCTCTGACAAGTCGCGACAACGAACGCCGCTCCACTCCCCGCAACTGATTCCACGTGGCGAGCCATGGTGACAGCCACGACTCCACCCCATTACTCCTCATGATAAATTTCTCCTGGCCCCGTGCGGCCCACGACGAGGTGGTTACAAACGATCGCTATCAATCCGTTGCTCCCCCTGCCTATAAAAAGGGGACCCCAGATATGTTATTCTCTAAGCTCTATTTTCTATCCCAAAACTCTGCTAAAATTTTCGTTCGAGCACTCCATTCTTGTTGAGGCAGAGAACTGACTTGAGCATCGGAGGGTCTTGCCAGAGCAACCCCACCTCTAGTTTAGACTTCTTTTGCAGGTCCCGACGACGACCGCGACCCCCTCGACTCCAGCTTCTCCGACGCAGGCGGATTTTTGCACCAACAGGATTGGCGCTAGAGGAAGGGCGCGTATCTTCGCAGTACCCTTGTTCTAAAAGAAGCGCTCAACGGGACCGCCTCCGGTCATCTTTTTCGGTGTCCTCTCCTCCTTCCTCCATTAGGTCTTCATCCGATGCCTCCCCGCAAAGCATCCACACGGCGATCCACGACCTCCGTGGTCAGATCTCAGGCTCCGGCCTTACCTCCAGTCTCCCAGCCTCTACCCCCTCCGCCGGCAACGACGGTTGGTGCGGAGCAATTCGACCTACTGGTGCAGCAGGTCAGAGGCCTCACTGAAGCTGTGCAGGCCATGCAACAGCAGCAGCAGCCATAGGCATCAGTGCGACCGGAAAGAGAGTCGCCAGAACTCCAAAATCTGACGGTGGGACAGGCCACTTGGGCCAGCCGTCCAGTCTTTCCCGAAAAGACGAATCCAAGGTTGGAATGCCCCCAATCAGATTATGATTCCACCCCTGGAAGATCTCTACCTCCATCCTGCCAGAAGACCCTCGAGACTCGTAGTCGAGAGGATTTCCTGGACCGGAGGCTTCAGGAGATAAACCGATGGATCGAGGAACTCTGCCACGCTCCCCTCGCTTATGGTGAGGACATTTGTACTGACCCTCTCTTTTCTCAAATGATCATGCAGGAACCGATCCCACCAAACTTCAAGCTTCCTCAATTCGAAAGCTACGATGGGACTTCGGACCCGGTTGACCACCTGGAGGCCTTTCGGACAATGATGCTGCTTCGTGGCACGCCCGACGCCATTCTATGCCGAGCCTTCCCATCCACTTTGAAGGGAGCGACGAAAAACTGGTACTCGATGCTGAAGCCGGGTACCATCTTTTCCTTCGATCAGATGAGCCACCAATTTGTGGCTCATTTTGTCAGCAGTCGGCGCCCCGGGAAGGATTCGGAGTCCCTCATCAACATCAAGCAGAGAGAGGGGGAGTCCATTCGGGCCTACATCAACCGCTTCAATGTCGCCGCGTTGGAGGTCCGGAACTTGGACCAGTCGGTAGCGATGGCCGCTCTGAAAGGCGGCCTTCAGAAGAACGACCTTTTATTCTCCCTGAAAAAGAAGTACCCTAGAAATTTTGCAGACCTGTTGGCTTGGGCCGAAGGGTACGCCCGAACGGAAGAAGCCTTCAAAATGAAGGATGAGAAAATCGCGAGAGAGCGGTAGGCGGGAGATTCGAGTAAGCCCGCAGTCGAAAAAGGGCCGAGAGAAGCTCGGCCACGTTCTCGAACTCCTCCCGGGCACAAGCGCACCCAGACTCCTCCTCGAGCATGCAGGCAGGGAAGCCCGGATCGTCGAGCTCGGCAGGGCTCTCCCCCAGAAGGTTCCGCAACTATGCCCCCCTCAACGCATCAAAAATTCAGGTACTGATGGAGGTCAGAGAGCAGCTCCCAAGGCCAGAGAGGATGCGCACGCACCCCGAGAAGTGTAACCCCAACAAGTTTTGTCTCTACCATCGTGACCACGGCTACGATACAGAGGAGTGCATTCAGCTCCGAGACGAGATTGAGAAGCTCATCAGACGAGGTCATCTCGACAGGTTCATTCGACGCCGACCTGAGGGCAGAGAGGATCGGCCAAGGGCCCTGCCGCAATCTGAACCGCCAAGGAGGGAAGAGCAGCCCGAAGATCGGCCTCCAATCAGGATCATCAACTCCATCACCGGAGGACCTCAAGGAAAAGCAGACCTTCCACGACCATAGGACTCGAAAAACCTGTAAATGTATTACTAACGACTTTGCTTTGAATCAAAATTCTTTTCGACTTTGCATGTTTTTCCCTTTTGGCATGGACTTGTTACGACTGGGGATAACCTCTTCAAACAATCAAAACAAGGTCATGTTAGGAACAGGAGGAGAACCTCGTCCTAACATGAGCAAAATGAAAGTCTGATTATTTTAAGATCGGATCGGGGGAGAGGCCCATATACGGCCCTTAGGTGCCCCCAAAGTCATATTAGGAACAGGAGGAGAACCTCGTCCTAACATGAGCAAAATGAAAGTCCGATTATTTTAAGATCGGATCGAGGGAGAGGCCCATATACGGCCCTTAGGTGCCCCCAAAGTCATGTTAGGAACAGGAGGAGAACCTCGTCCTAACATGAGCAAAATGAAAGTCCGATTATTTTAAGATCGAATCGGGGGAGAGGTCCATATAACGGCCCTTAGGTGCCCCCAAAGTCATGTTAGGAACAGGAGGAGAACCTCATCCTAACATGAGCAAAATGAAAGCCCGATTAATCTAAGATCGGATTGAGAGAGAGGCCCATATAACGGCCCTTATGTGCCCCCACGGCCATGTTAGAAACAGGAGGAGAACCTCGTCCTAACATGAGCCAAGTCAAAGGCCCGATTCTTTTAGACCGGATGGGGGGAGAGGCCCTACAACGCCCTAATATGCCCCCACAGCCATGTTAGGAACAGGAGGAGAACCTCGTCCTAACATGAGTAAAGTCAAAGGCCCGGTTCTTCTTAGATCGAATGGAGGGAAAGGCCAAACAGCATCCACATGTGCCCCACAGCCTTGTTAGGGACAGGAGGAGAACCTCGCCCTAACACGAGCAAAATCAAAGGTCCGATTCTTTTAGATCGGATGGGGGGAAAGGCCTTACAGCGCCCTTATGTGCCCCCACGCCATGTTAGAAATAGGAGGAGAACCTCGTCCTGATATGAGCAAAGTCGAAGGCCCGATTTCTCTTAGACCGGATGGAGGGAGAGGCCAAACAGCGCCCTTGTGTACCCCCACAGCCATATCGAGAACAGGAGGAGAACCTCATCCTGACATGAGCAAAATCGAAGGCCCAGTTCCTCTTAGACCAGATGGGGGGAGAGACCAAACAGCGCCCACATGTGCCCCCACAGCCATGTTAGGGATAGGAAGAGAACCTCGCCCTAACAAAGGCAAAGTTGAAGGCCCGATTACACTCAGACCGGGTGGGAGGAGAGGCCATACAGCACCCATATGTGCCCCCAATAGCCCCATTAGGAACATAAGGAGAACCTCGTCCTAACCTAAGCTGAAACCGACCACATCAGAAACAGGGAAAGAACCTCGTCGCAATGCCGACTAAGGTCCGACCGTTCGAGACCCAGCAATAAAAAGAAAACTTTCGCGACGACCCCTCTACGCCACTGCGACCCTCCACCCCAACGAAAAATGGAGGTCGAACTACATTAAAAGCACAAAGGACCTCGTCTCTATGAAGAGGGAGGAAGAGAGAGTAAGATCTACGGTCGCAAACGAAAGACAAACCGACACGGCGACGATCAGGAACCTACAAACGGCGTCGACGCCAAACCAAAAACTCGGCAATGGCAACCTAATACACAGATGAACAAGAAATCCTCGAACAACATCGACATCATGCAGGACAAAAATGAAAGAAGTCCGGCACACGACAGTTCAATGCGACATACGGGTAAGATGGCAAAGACCTTTTCATTTCATTAGCAAAACATGCGTTACAGAGCCTGGAAGCCCGAGGAAGAAAAACAACAAAAACAACAATGACAACAACAACGGCGACGACAAACAGACAAGCGATAAAAGAAGACACTTAGAGGAACAAAGGACAAAAAGAGCCCTAAGGGGGCCCGGCTTCCTCCGACCTCGGACTTTCGGCTTCGACCCTCACCAGGGAGCACCTTAAACTTTCGACTTCTGCTTTCAATTTTCTCTCTCTCATTAATATCTCCATGTATCTTCGGTGAAATCGCTGGCTTTCGTTCTCTGCCTCTCGACGTCTTCTTTCTCAGGACCTCGGATTCCGCCTCCGCGTCCTTGACGGCCTGCTGCTCGCATACCAGCTGGATCTTCAATTGCTGCAGCTCGGCCTTCCCCTCCCCAAGGGCGACAGATAGCTCTTCTGTGGTTCTTCTCAGGGATTGGAGTTCGCTAGAATCTCGAGCGGAAGCAAGTTGAGCCCCTCCAGCTAACTACCCTTGAAGGCGGGCAACCTCGTCGGTCGCCATCCGGAGCCTCCCCTTGTATTCATCCACCTGCTTACGCCAGCCGGCCCGGTATGCATCATAGCTTGCCTCGGCATCCTGGAGTTGTTGCTGAAGGTCGGAGACCTTCTTCGACCATTTTCGGTCGCTGACGGCCCGAGTCAAAAGTCGGGATGAGCTTCCTTCCAACTGGCTAATCCTCTCCCGTGCAGCCGACAGCTCCACTCTGAGAGAACTGATCTTGGCAGCTTGAGCCCAAATTCGATCGCTGACACGCTTCTTGTGTTCCTCAAGTTCTTTCTCGAAGTTCGTCTTCCTTCGGCTGTACTCCATGATCTTTTGACCGGGATGCTTTTGACGGCTTGCTGCTCGCATACCAGCTGGATCTTAAATTACTGCAGCTCGGCCTTCCCCTCCCCAAGGGCAATAAATAGCTCTTCTGCGGTTCTTCTCAGGGATTGGAGTTCGCTAGAATCCCGAGCGGAAGCAAGTTGAGCCCCTCCAGCTGGCTGCCCTTGAAGGCGGGCAACCTCGTCGGTCACCATCCGGAGCCTCCCCTTGTATTCGTCCACCAGCTTGCGCCAGTCGGTTCGGTACACATCATAGCTCGCGTCGGCATCCTGGAGCTGTTGCTGAAGGTCGAAGACCTTCTTCGACCATTCCTGGTCACTGTCGGCCCGAGTCAAAAGCCGGGATGAGCTTCCTTCCAACTGGCTAATCCTCTCCTGTGCAGCCGACAACTCCACTCTGAGAGAACTGATCTTGGCAGCTTGAGCCCAAATTCGATCGCTGGAGCACTTCTTGTGTTCCTCAAGCTCCTTCTCTAAGTTCACCTTCCTTCGGCTGTACTCCATGATCCCCTTCACGTGGAGATTCTGAAAGTTGGTGGCCTCCGCGGTGGCTTCAGAGTGGCTCTCCCTCAACCTGCGGAGTTCGCCATCCATCTTCTTCGACCTCTTCGTCAAATGATGAACTTCCTTCTTCAGATGCTGGATCGTGGACTTCAGCGGGATCCCCCGTGGTAGGGGAAGCGCTACGGCAGGACACTGCCATCGGGAGACAAAAGCGTCAAGGCGCGTCTCATTGCAGAAAGAAAAATAAAAAGGAGGAGGAAGGAAGAGTGGAGAAGAGTGGAAAAGTCGTCCACAAGGAGAAACTCAACTTTATTGATTGAATATTTCTTGAAGATAAAAAGGAAAGAAAAAATTACAGTAAAAGAAAAATACAAGGTCGGAGGTCTCAGACCTCTGCAGTAGGAGTTGGGGAGCTCGATGTCCCTGGAAGGGGGACTGCGGCAGCAGTAACAACAGGAGAGGGACCGGCCTCATCTTCAGACTCCCCGTCCAAGAAGCTGAGATCGAGCTCGGGAAATTTTCTGACCATCTTCTCCTGGCAGAGCTCGAATCCCTTGATGAACGCTTCTTGGCTGAACTTGACGTTCAGGTCCCTCATCTCCACAGAGGCCTTGAACTCCTCCACCGCAAGAACCCTAACCTCCAAGACCAGGACCGGAATCTGCTCCGCCAAATTGGCGACCTCGGCCTCCGCCTTCCTCACCGTCTACTCCGAGGTCTGCTTCTCTTCCTCCCGAGCCTGTTTTTCTCTCTCCAGGGCCTCTTGGAGGGCGACTACCTCAGCTGCCTTCTCTTCGAGACGGACGATTCTGGCCCGGTGACTCTCCTCCACCTGGATGGCGTCCCTCCTCGCCCGGTTCGTTGCCTCGATATTGATAAGGAGTTGGTGCCCAATCTGCAAAGGTGGCTAGGAGGTCAGAATGAAGGAGTTGGTTTCCAAAGAAGAGGTCCCAGGCCCAGGAAAGAAGCTATCCTCGCCTCCTGGGAATGGAGGGGCCCATCAATAGGTTATTTAATGGGGAGGCCCAAGACCCGTTGGGCTTTCTTTAGTCGAGAAAACAGATAATAACATTGATGGCATTTGGAATGGCCTTTGAAGTGCATTTCTCCTCCTTGTTCGTCTAAAAGGAAAAGAAAAAGAAAAGTGAAGCGAAGTGCACTTGCTGAATAATTTGGTAAATATTTTAGCATTAGGCCAAAGTAATCGCCCTTATGAAACTTTTATCCCGCAATGATTGCTATGATATGACCAGATTAACATTTTTTCTTTAATGTATCTATCTTCCAAGTGATTAATTTATTTATAAGTGTTCGTATTTGCTTAAAAATTGTATTTTACTAGTGAATATTGGAAATATGGAATAATCAAGTGATTCATATATCTAGCTCTCATTGCCTGCTATTTCCATTCATAAGATTATATGCATAGGATCTACAAATCATTTTATTCTTTAAAACTAGGAGACGGGCAAGCTTGAAATATATAGTGAATATTCTAAAGACATCCAACATCATATTTGAGGAAGACTCTTTAACGGTCATTGGATGTCTATCTTCTGACTCGCCATCTTCAGAAAACCAGTTTCTTTCCTTTGATATAGGAATCTGGGCATATAAAATAATACATGCCTATAGAAAAACTCATATTATTGTAGGCCCATGTATATGACCAACCATATGGGGAACATGCTGTAGATTATTACGTCTAATATTCTTTCTGATTTATTAAATATTTTATTCTTTGATTTCTATATATATATATTTATAATAGATGGATATAATAAATTCGGATTTATCAAAAAAAATTTAAAAAAATAGGGGATTATAAAATAAGAAACAGACACTGGATGAGAAACTCCCTAGAATCTTTTGAACAACTTTGCTGCTCCATAGGAAAAAAGATCTTGTTACCATGCGATCCATTTGGTAATCCATGAAAGAGAGGGCGCGATTCAAGGTGTGCTGCCCCATGCAATGCGCGCCGATCCACCGTGTCTGTGCGTGATTCGCACTCGCCTGCGTCTCTCGGCCACCACCACTGAATCAAGTCAATTAAAGCTTACCACCAAAAAAAAAAAAAGAAAGAAAGAAAGAAAAAGTCTAGATTTTTAAGAGATTTTCAAAGGTTAAGCAATACAGAGACAGAGAGAAGAGAACAAGCAGTCTCAAATAATAAGGAGATCAAAGACGCATGATGCATGCTAAGAGAGACATGGAGCAAAGGCATGCATCTCCCACTGGATCTCCTCCGGAACCCGCCTACCATGTTCACATGCCATCAGATGTATCCTTGGAGGAGCGGAAGAAGAACTGGGCCGGTCATCAGCCCCATGGGCTGCCCAAACCAGCCACAGTCATCAGACCTGGGGGTTCGCTCCATGGAGTTGTCTGCAGGCCGGCTCTCGGTCTCTACAGTATCCGGCCCAAGTCAGAGCTCCTCTAGTGATGGAACCCGATGGAGTCGCTGCCACAGCAAGGGTGGCGAAACCATGGAGGAATTTGAGGCAGTGGAAGAGGAAATGTATGAGGAGGACACTGAGAGATCGCCATGTCGACACCCTTTTCATCTATTTATCTTGGGTATTTATCACACCTTCGATCCGAGATTTGTGAATCGAGGGTCGCGGCAACAGCCGCATACTCATGAAGAACTCTCTCCATAAGCATGCAAGGCATCTCATCACGATATCAATGCATCACAGCGGAATAAATTCAAATAATTATTATTCAACTGTAATTCAAGTATTTAAATCAAATGTTTACATCCAATAAAATTTTTGCTAAAAATAAAACAATAGATCTAAGTTTAATGAAGTTGACAATGCTAATCTCGCTTCTAAAAGCTCTGTCCCAATATTTCGTCCCACGCTCGAAATTAATTATCTGAATCTGAAAAATAGAAAGAAAGGTAATGAGCTAGACAGCCCAGTAAGTAACAAGTATCTCTATCAGATATTTCAGATATTATATAATTTTCAAGAATAATGCTGCAAATAAACATAAGAGTATATTTCATGCTGATTTAATATAAATCAATATTTTCAAATATTCACATATAATATAATCATAAATCCGATTCGATTCAAAACACTCGTAACTCAACAGCCTTGACTATGACCAATATTTAACCCCCATTGGCGGGGTCCACAGAATACCAGCGCACAACTCCTACTGGCAGGGTCCACAAATACCAGCGCACAACCCCTACTGGTAGGGTTCACAAACACCAGCGCACAACCCCCACTGGCAGGGTCCACTGAGTACCAACGTATAATCCCCATTGGCGGGCCCCACTGAAATATAGTTAGGCTGAGACCATAAATCCGATATGTATCAAAACACTTTGTACCATAATATATCATAATTTTTCTCACTGAACGTGTGCATAATCTACGTACTATAATATTTCAAAAGTACTTTTCTTTTAAAACATAATTTCATAAATCATGCATAATTTCAGAGAATAATTATTTATTTTCAGAATAAATATGGAATATCTCGAGAAGATGATTAATTACTTACCTTTCACGGAGCACTGAATGAACAGATCGACTAACTTCTAGGAGATTCTTCCATGCCTATTATCCAAAATTATATTTTTTATATTAATTTTAATTCAAAATTAAATCTAACAAATCCCAAAATCAAAACCTCACTTAAAATCAGACTCTTCCCTAAACTCGATCAAAATCATCAGATAAAACCTTCCACTACGCTAAATCCTAGAGGAATAACTTTAGAGAGAGAAAAATCCATCAAGAGAGAGAAACAACCTAGAGAGAGAAAATTCTAGAGAGAGAAAGTAGAGAGAGAAAGTCAGGGTTCAGACTGAAAGAAGAGAGAGGAGAGAGAAACTCTCTCTTATCATTTTTTTATTATTTTATTTATTTATTTATTTATATATATATATATTGTTATTATTATTATTATCATATTTATTTATTTTTCTTTTCTTTTCTTTTCTTTTCTTTTTCTCTTTTTTTTTCTTTTTCTTCTTTTTCTTTTCTTTTCTTTTCTTCTTTTTCTTCTTTTCTTTTCTTTTTCTTTTCTTTTCTTTTTCTTCTTCTTCTTCTCGGCTCTTCCCGCGCCGGAACAGGGGACGGTGGTTCTCCGGCCTTGATCGGCCGATCGGGCCGCGGCCGCCGCGGCGGAGGCCGGCGGCAGAGGGGGGCCACTCCCCCGGTCACGGAGGAGCGTGGCCGGCGATCGATTGCGATCGCCGGCGTCGGAAAATTCACGAAAAAGAGGCCCAAAAACAGAGTCTTTTTTCCGACCGAAAATCGACGACGCTCGTCGCCGGCCGCCGCGCACAAGGGCATGGGAGGAAGGGAAAGGAAGAGGGGAAGAAGAGAAAGACTTACCTCGGCCTCCGGTGACCTCACCGGCGAGCAATCACGACGAGAAATCGGACGGTGTCCGCGGCTTCGATCGAGAAAGACGGAGAGAAAGAGAGAGGGAGGAGGCCGATATTCGGTCTCAAGGGAGAGGGGGTCTTTTTATAGGGGACCCTAGGACTCCGAGAGGTCCTAGGATTCCCGGTCTCGCCCGGATCTCGTCGGAGAAGAAGACTCCTATCGGGAGTCTTCTTCCCAGTTTGATCCCCTGTTTGTTTTTTTTTTTTTTCGTTTTGGGCTTTTTGCTGGGATTCTTACATGGGCCTCGGACTATCACATTCTTCACCCCTAAAAAGAAATTTCGTCCTCGAAATTTTTCATACCTGCAACCATTGTATTGAAAGCCTGTGGATTCTGTTGAGTAAGCGCATAAACTCTTCCCTGATTTTTAGAAATCTATCCACCACTCTTATGTTGTCCTTCATGAGTTCTTTGGCCAACTTGATTTTCAGTATTTAGCGGGCAGCTAGAAATTTTATGATCCTTCTGACCACATTTGAAACAAGCACCTGTATTCCAATAGCAATCCTTGTCTGCATGATTTTTGCCACATCTGGAGCACGGCTCACCATCAATCTGTTGAGTCTTATTGTCTACTGCTCCCTTAGTTGATCTTTTGATGTTTTTATTATTCTGTCCTTGTGTATCATTTGATTTTGCTCTCTTTCTTTGCTTTCTTTCTCTTTCCATGCGTTCTTCATTGACTTCCCTTTCAATTATCAGTGCTTTGTTTACCACATCTGCATAAGTTGTCAATTCATATGGAACCACTTGTTTTCGAATTTCAGTTCTCAGTCCCATCTCGAACTTGTGAACACGTTCTTGCTCACCATCCACTAATCTCGGAGCAAATTTTGCTAACTCTGTAAATTTTGCTTCATATTCAGTCACACTCATACCCTTTTGCTTCAAATAAATAAACTCTTGCTCTTTCTGGATCCTTATACTCCGAGGAAAATACTGATCATAGAATGCAATCCGAAATCTTTCCCAGGTAAGTATTTCGCCGTCTCGTTCATGCTTGTGCTGTAGTCGCTGACACCAGTTGTATGCTTCTCCTTGTAGTAAATAAGCTGCATATCGAATCTTTTCTTCATCAAGACACTCTTGGACAGTGAAGGCCTTCTCCATCTCCATTATCCAGTTGTCAGCCTCCAAAGGTTCAGTAGTCCCCTTGAAAGCTGGAGGTGCAAGCTTTTTAAATTCTGAAATGTTGTTCCATTGTACTGGTTGCTCTCCATATTGTGGTGGTGGATGCTGATGTTGTTGTGTATCTCGTTGTATCTGCTGTTGTTCAAACATTTGCTGCTGTATTTGTTGTTGCGCTTGTACCATCCTGATTAGGATCTGCATTAACTGAGCCATATCTGGTTCTTGACATGCTCTCGAAGCACTCCCATTAGGATCTACGACTCCCTCCTCCTGAGGGGTGCCACTGGTCAGATGGAGAGTGCTACTATCCCGTGGTTGTAATGTCTCTCTTGCAATTCTTTGAGTAGTTCTTGTCATTCTACGGGGAGGCATGGTAACCTTGTAGTAGTAAAATCTTATTAGATTCATTTATCTATTTGTTAGGATAGATTTATTATGATGCTCATACTTTAACGTCCCAATATTCCTAATGTTTACCCACCTACACTCATACTATGTTAAATTCTATGTGTCATAATTTATCCACTTATGCTCTGATACCATATTAATTGTCACGCCCCCGACCCGAGATTTGTGAATCGAGGGTCGCGGCAACCGCCGCATACTCATGAAGAACTCTCTCCATAAGCATGCAAGGCATCTCATCACGATATCAATGCATCACAGCGGAATAAATTCAAATAATTATTATTCAACTGTAATTCAAGTATTTAAATCAAATGTCTTACATCTAATAAAATTTTTGCTAAAAATAAAATAATAGATCTAAGTTTAATGAAGTTGACAATGCTAATCTCGCTTCTAAAAGCTCTGTCCCAATATTTCGTCCCACGCTCGAAATTAATTATCTGAATCTGAAAAATAGAAAGAAAGGTAATGAGCTAGACAGCCCAGTAAGTAACAAGTATCTCTACCAGATATTTCAGATATTATATAATTTTCAAGAATAATGCTGCAAATAAATATAAGAGTATATTTTATGCTGATTTAATACAAATCAATATTTTTAAATATTCACATATAATATAATTATAAATCCGATTCGATTCAAAACATTCGTAACTCAACAGCCTTGACTATGACCAACGTTTAACCCCCATTGGCGGGGTCCACAGAATACCAGCGCACAATCCCCACTGGCAGGGTCCACAAATACCAGCGCACAACCCCCACTGGCAGGGTCCACAAACACCAGCGCACAACCCCCACTGGCAGGGTCCACTGAGTACCAACGTATAATCCCCATTGGCGGGGCCCACTGAAACATAGTTAGGCTGAGAGCATAAATCCGATATGTATCAAAATACTTTGTACCATAATATATCATAATTTTTCTCACTGAACGTGTGCATAATCTACGTACTATAATATTTCAAAAGCACTTTTCTTTCAAAATATAATTTCATAAATCATGTATAATTTCAGAGAATAATTATTTATTTTCAGAATAAATATAGAATATCTCGAGAAGATGATTCATTACTTACCTTTCACGGAGCACTGAATGAACAGATCGACTAACTTCTAGGAGATTCTTCCATGCCTATTATCCAAAATTATATTTTTTACATTAATTTTAATTCAAAATTAAATCTAACAAATTCCAAAATCAAAACCTCACTTAAAATCAGACTCTTCCCTAAACTCGATCAAAATCATCAGATAAAACCTTCCACTACGCTAAATCCTAGAGGAATAACTTTAGAGAGAGAGAAATCCATCAAGAGAGAGAAACAACATAGAGAGAGAAAATTCTAGAGAGAGAAAGTAGAGAGAGAAAGTCCAATTCCAGAGAGAGAAAGTCAGGGTTCAGACTGAAAGAAGAGAGAGGAGAGAGAAACTCTCTCTCTTATCATTTTTTTATTATTTTATTTATTTATTTATTTATTTATTTATTTATATATATATAAGTGTATATATATATATATATTTTTTTTGTTATTATTATTATTATCATATTTATTTATTTTTTTCTTTTCTTTTCTTTTCTTTTCTTTTCTTTTTCTTTTTTTTTTCTTTTCTTTTCTTTTCTTTTTTTCTTTTTCTTCTTTTCTTTTCTTTTTCTTTTCTTTTCTTTTTCTTCTTCTTCTTCTCGGCTCTTCCCGCGCCGGAACAGGGGACGGTGGTTCTCCGGCCTTGATCGACCGTTCGGGCCGCGGCCGCCGCGGCGGAGGCCGGCGGCAGAGGGGGGCCACTCCTCCGATCACGGAGGAGCGTGGCCGGCGATCGATTGCGATCGCCGGCGCCGAAAAATTCACGAAAAAGAGGTCCAAAAACTGAGTCTTTTTTTCGACCGAAAATCGGCGACGCTCGTCGCCGGCTGCCACGCACAAGGGCATGGGAGGAAGAGGAAGGAAGAGGGGAAGAAGAGAAAGACTTACCTCGGCCTCCGGTGACCTCACCGGCGAGCAATCACGACGGGAAATCGGACGGTGTCCGCGGCTTCGATCGAAAAAGACGGAGAGAAAGAGAGAGGGAGGAGGCCGATGTTCGGTCTCAAGGGAGAGGGGGTCTTTTTATAGGGGATCCTAGGACTCCGAGAGGTCCTAGGATTCCCGAATCTCATCGGAGAAGAAGACTCCTATCGGGAGTCTTCTTCCCGGTTTGATCCCCTATTTATTTTTATTTTATTTTATTTTGAACTTTTTGCTGGGATTTTTACGTGGGCCTCGGGCTATCACAGTATTATTGTCCTCTTTTTCGTAATCGATGTGATTCTTTGGGTTGGAAGCCATTTTCAGGAGCCTAAGATCGCCATGCATGTGAGTTCTGGCTCAAATTAAAAACTATATCAACATTTTTTCTTTTTTCTTTTTTTTTTTTTGGAGTTGTTTGGTTGTCGATTTCTAAACGAAACAGATTTTTTTTACAAGGCTAAAATACATAAACTTTATGAAATTGCTTTTTTGGTTAGTTTCCATAAAATTGATTTTGTTAAATCTTGTATGTTCTTCTCTCTCCCTGTTTGAGGGGTTACAGGTAGGTTTCAAAAATTGACATAACAAAATTTACGGAAAACAATTCTTCTCCTTTTTTTCTTTTTTTTTTTCTATGGAATATGTTTTACAGAATATCATCAAATTTTATGATTTTCACGGTGGAAAACAAATCCACCGTGAATATCACATATCACAGCCCTTCCTTTGGTGTTCGGGTGACATCAACGTCACTAGATTTAAGCTACCTTGAACTCAGATTGGCTGCTGGGAAAGTTAGCATTTCCATATCCATGTCAATCTCCTTATAATTCTATCAAACACATCGAGCAATTTTGATTCATCAATGATTTGGCTAATCTCTTCCTTGTTTATGTATGATTTTTCCACAGATGGATGACTTCTACCAATCCAAGGAGAGCCAGAGGGACCTCAATGTAGTGGTGAGGGGGGACAAGGTCCCATTATATGGTGCTGGGTCGAGCCTCAGCAGCACTCGGAGGCCCGTGCCATTGACCCTTAGCTTCAGTTTAAGGTCAACCGCCCATTTGGTCGGGGCATTGGTGAAGTCCAAGTTCCATTTCCACATTCAGTGCTCGGTTGAGATGGACCGGAGCAAGCTCAAGACACCCATCTCTCTCATGAGCTCTTGCGGGCATAGTTGAAAGGAGAAAGTGATGTAAATAATACCCTTCTCTCTCTCTCTCTCTCATGGTAATATCCAACACTCTGTGTTTACCAACTCAATCAGGTGATTAAATTTTTAAATATTTTGTTTTCCATTGTCCTATAGGCTTCTGAGTTTTTATAAATAGAGGTTTATGTTAGACAAGAATTGATGTAGCGTTTTTTGTTGATAAAAAAGAATCCTTTGATGAATGGTTTCCATAGCACAACCCTACAAAATACCTGCTATACTCAGGAGAGTGCAATTAGTGCAAAGTGGAACACGGGCCTTCCATATGGAGAAAGAACAAGCAGTGCACTGAGTGTCAGCTCAGGTTAATAAATTACTGAATACAGCACTGCAAAATTTATGTCACAGGCCCTGTCTTTTGGCAGCTATCAGGAAGGTATCTAATAAAAATTAGTGACTCGCAAAAAAGTAATTTTGCATTATGTGATTGCCAAACACCAATGTATGATGTACGAAAAGTGCTTGGCGCTTAACAAGTTGATTTTCTTTTCTTTTCTTTTTTTTTTTTTTTTTTTTTGATTGCAGGTGATCAGAAAGTGAGAAAGACATCTGAAAAACTGCCAAAGACCCCCCAACTTATTGAGACTGAGCCAAGTGACTAGATTAGGTTGCAAAAACTGATACAAACTCTTTCCAACTGTGGTGGTTGGAAACAGTTCACTCATGCTTTCTTAGCAGTCTTTAAAGCATTGCAGCCAAAGCTGAAGCTAATTAGTGGAGAGATACAGCTAGTATTCCCAATCCTCTTTGGGGTCTATCCACCAGTGGTGGTACAGAAATAGAGCATAAAATACTCCAGAACTCCATCATAACAGCAAAACACAACACTTCGTGACCTCAAAAGCTGCTTCTCATTTATTGAAACACACCAGGGGAAGAGGGGGAGCAAGGAGAGCTCAAACATATGGACAGCAATTTGACAATGTTCCATGAAACTTTGATCGCTTAGAAAGTAAGCTCATCATCATAATTCAACCATCTGCAACCAAAAAAAAAAGATTTAAAACAAGAGGAGAATGAATACTGGAACAATGAATCTCAAATTTATGGAATGTTCAGACTCGGTGGTAGAGCATCAAACCATTGTGATAGAGAGAACTGGAAATTGAGAGTTGGGTATTCGAGTACGATGCTTGTTGGGACCTGTCTTCCTCCAAACTTATGCATGATCCTGTGCCTCTCTGTGGCCACTCATCAAAGAAACAGTGGAAAGGTTTCGGGTTCTGGGAGTCCTCCAACTCCACAGCCTTGACCTCCCCAGAAGCGAAAGCAACAGCAAAGTTAGAGCTCTGTTGGGACTCATCCATGGAGGTCAACCCCAGTGGCCTAAATTTCCCCTCCCTTTCAGCCCCAGAGGCTTCTGAGAAAAAATTGTATTCATTTACATCCTTCTTGAGTCCATAAAACTCCCTGCTTTTCAAATTTTTTGGTCAGTGATACAGTGAAAAAACTACAAATCTACAAACACACGAGAGAGAGAGAGAGAGATCGATCTTGTATGCATACCTGTTACTGTTATCAGCTGAGAGGCACGCAGTGTCTAGATGAGAATAGGGAATGTTATTGTGGGTTGAGAACCCAATACCAGGAGAACCTGAAGAGGATGAACAGGGGAAAAGAGCATGGTGGGCCTCAGGTGGCGACAAGGAAAGAAGAGGGGAATATGGAGAGGAAAGTTGGGCAGATGTTGGATTGGAGGCTAGAGACAACTCCACATGCTTTCTTGAACTTCTCTTGCCTCTGTGCATGTGCCTCTCACAATACTTGGAGTCCGGGTAGGCCTCTTTGGAGCACCTCCACTTCTTCCCATCAGTTCTCCTGCACCTCCCTGGCTCTGGGTCCTCTACTTTCCTCCCATAACCCATCTGAAAGCACCCCCACCCAACTGCCACTCAAATATTCAGATGAGAATCTCTTCTTTTTGACCATAGAAATCTATATACATATATATATATATATATATAGAGAGAGAGAGAGAGAGAGAGAGAGAGAGAGAGAGAATTAAAAACCAAGGGAACCAGCTTGAGGCTAAGAGGAAAGCAGCTTACTTGATGGAGGATGAGGAAAACCGAGTGTGGGAGAATCCAACAGGAGGCTTCTCCTGATGGGAAGGATGAGATCATTAGGTATAGGGATGCCGGCGGCCAAGTATTTGAAGATGAGGGCCTGGTGCTCCAGCTCTTGCCATTGGGATTCTGTGAAGGGATATCTGCTTCTACTTCCATTCCCACCAATCATCATCATCATCTCACTTGTTAACCGGTCTTGTTTAGCCTCACAAGTCCACTTGAAAACAACCCACAGCTCCAAGGAGGAGAGGAGAAGGGAAGAAAGAACAAAAAGGTCTAATGAAGCCAGAGGGCAGAAACAACAGCATCATGTAACTGCCTTTCATGTCTTTGTCTTTTATGATACCTATAATAAAATACTGTTGTTTTGTTTTCATAGGAAGCGTCATTCAGTCAAGGGGCAGAGAGAAGGCGACTGCAGAATCTTCTGTGTGTTGTTGCATGGATGGATCAAGAGTCTGCTGAGGAGATAGAGAGAAAGGGTAAATGAGTGGGATGTGTTAGTAGTTAATTGCATTTGTTGCAAGACAAAGCTCTTTGTTTTATTTTTTAAAACTATTGGTGTCAGTGGTGCAGCTGATGCTGCTGCCACCTGGGGCCAGTGGTCTGTCCTCATTATTATGACTGAGAGCAGGGGCAGGAGCAGGTGGGTCAGGTGTGCAGAGGCTGAGCTCTCTCATTCACTTCTGGAGTGGACCAGCGGCTGTTTCCTGCTGCCTTTTGTGGCTGTTGTCCCTGACTCCCTCCCACCTTTGCAGAAACCCATAAGCAAAGGGCCTGCTTTGAGGCCAAAAGGAACAGGAACTGGAGTAAGATAATGTGAAAGAATGTGGGGGAGAGAGAGGGTGTGTGAGAGGCCGAAGGGAAGTAGCTTTTGAGTACGCTGTACTCTTACTGTTGCTTCTCACTTTCCGCTGCTTTTTTGAATTTTACCCCTCCTCCTTTTCTTTTTTTTTTTTCCCTTCGCCTGAAGCCAGCTCTCTTCTTTCTTTTCTTCCTTGAGTTTTGGACTCATACGAGATATCCTTATAGGGATAAAGGGGGAGGAAGAAGAAAATAAACAATCTTCTAGGATGTAGCTTAAAGGTGAAGTAACTCGCTACAAGACGAGGAGTGCAAGGGATTCTGAGTTTTTTTTTTTTTTTTTTCACCTTTCATAGATGGAAAGCTATTGTTGCCTGATCACATGGCTGAAAAGCATGAAGTAACATAAAGTTTTCATCTCAGTGGAGGTATCAGCTCTTACCGGTATCAGTCACCAACATGCTATTTTTTGGATGTTACATTTCTAGTTAATCATAAATCAGAATATTTTGAAATATTGGCTCATATGAGATATTATAATGTAGAGCTACAAGTAGATTGGGTTGACCCATTTTCGATACGAGACAAATCCAAAAACAAGCCGAACCTACATGAACTAGAGACGTTTAGATTAAGTGTAGATGTCAAAAATATGACCTTTTTCATGCATCTATTGGAGCACTAAGTATCTTAAACTAAACATGAACCAACAGAAACCGATACAAAACTAATTAAATGTTATTCTAACTCTCAGTGAATCTAATAATTTTATTTGCTTTCAATAGTAACTTTTTTATATGGTAAATCATCATGTTGTGTTTGATTGTATACGGTTGCCACTCGAATCACAAATGAAGGGGGTTGTGATTGATGCTTAAACATTATTTTAATTGCTATTTTCTTGTATAACAAGTTTATAATATGCTCAAGTAATTTATGAATGCGTATTTAAGATATATGTAAATATTTGGTCCAATTTGATGTGAAATATGTCTTCATTCTTTTCTGAAACTTTTCCATCTCTGATGTCACAGAGATAAATGGTGATTGTGATTCGTATCAATCATCCACCAAAGTAATCAATTATCTAAACCTTTGAGTAACAAAATCTTTACTTTCGTATTGGTACCAGACACCACCATGGTATTCTGGAATCTTGGTCTTTGCTATCTCCCCTAACACATAAATTAATATATTCTAAGTTACTGGCTAAAATGAGCTATTTCCATCCCTAATTTATCACATTAAGCATGTCATTTAACAAATACATAATGGACCAGATCATCTCGATTGAGACAATACTAATAGCTCGGCTTTTGTATGCATTCAATATCTGAAAATATCTTATTTTTTTTTTCAAATTTTTTTTTCTTTTTTTTTTTTTTTTTAAACTGAGATAACTTGAGATCTTACTTTATGTTTGCCTCAAAAGAAGAGATCTTACTTCATCTTGATACAAAATCATCAATCGAGACAACCAAATATCTTAGCACTTGAAAACCTCAGGCAACAGAATCTCTCTCCCTGTCAAAGCAGAGCCCCCATCATAAATTCTTTTGGTCTGATGTGAAGGTAGGCATCCTCATCCATTTATTCCACAAATTGAGCCAAGATGAGAAGGCAGACGTGTAACGACATCTTTCTTTCTCCTGCGGTATGCTTCTGCATCACCTTTTTATAAGGCCAATCTAATTCAGAGCTTGGGTCATATCCACTGATCTAAATTGGAATTGATCTCAACATACTCTAAGCAGTGGTGTGGAGACAAAAATCCCATAGTGTGATTGATTTTATTGTATTCTATGAGGATAATTGCAGATATATATTTAGTCCCATATCGACTATATTCTAGATAGATCTTGAATGCTTATATAGGATCGAAAAACTTAAAAATATTTTTCAACTAATATTTTCGAACAAGATCTTAAATTATTATAAATGATACCACAGCGAACCAATGTATCAAGTAATTATACAGGATCAAGAAACTCTCCTATGTGTGCGTACAACTGTATAAAAGAAGTTTGGCAGTTTGGCGTATTTCAAATCATGCATAAGAGTTCTTTTAGAAATGCATCCCCCCAAAAAAAATAAAAAATCATAGACAAAATTTCTCAAGAAAAACACACGCACATAGACACATCATACAGAAGGGGCGCCTTCTTTGGATATGGCTTTGTGTGGACATGAGCACATTCATGCATGTGTGTGGAAATGGTGATGTCCCACATGCCACCAAACGTTGATGCCAATGTCTGCATCCAATGCATAACAAATTTACTTGAGCATGATAATGTTCATATTCTAGTCATCCACATCAAAAATGAAAATTCCATGCCGAATTGTATGACATCCAAAGATACCATATAAATGTGGCGAGGTTTTACGAGCAGCTGGTTCAACCATTTTGTCTCCTCTGCAAATCATCTAGCTATGCCCATAGCAAAGATTCAAGTAGTTCATAGCTATCATGTTTCAACAATGTTATCTTGTGATTCCATTGGGAGAAATAAATTTTCTGATTGATCTGTTCCCAATATATCTATAATGCCAATCAAACTAGAGCATCCAAGAAGAAGAGAGGAGCAAGCATACATGAGATGCCCTTTTCCGAAGTGTCAATTTTTATTGGCATTATGAACTTTCGAGCAGGATGCAAACCTGACCTCTTTAATCAATCTGTAACTTTACAAAAGAGTTGAGGAAGAAAAGAATGGGGAGTTGCTTTCATTGATGATTCAATGGTATAGACAAATATATGGATGATAAAAGAGAGAAAAGGGATTGCTTTCATGAAGCTATTTCTTTGTGTTCCTTGACCACAAGCCTAGGAAGCAGTAATCTTTTTGGTCAATGGAAAAAATTCTTAATCCATACAGAAGCTAAGAGCCCACAACAAACTGCTTTAACCTAAAAAGAAAGAAAAGCATGAGACAAAATCTATTGAATAGATGATTATTAGCTTAATTACCGCTTCTGAACAGAAAAAGACAGTAAATTATACTCCCTTCTTCCCCCTCCCTCTCTCAGGAGTAACGGAGAATATTTCTTTGTTATGAAAGAGTGCATGCAAACAATAAGCATCTAATGATGCCCGAACACATAAAAAGAAATATTGAAGAAATGAGGAAACATGTGGATAAGCTACAAAAAAAATTTTGCACCCATAAACACATAGCTGATGGTATACCGAATTTTTCATGCACTAAAGTTTAAGACCTGTGTTCTGATGACAAAAATGCATTTGCTTAATGTTATATAGTCTGCAGGCATATATGACTTACGGAAAGCAAGACTCGAATAATCTGGCACATTAAGCATGCAAACGTTGAGTCTCCAAAACCATCTGTTTCCGTTGAAAACCAATACGAATCTCTTCTTAAAAGTCTGAGGTGACATTAATCCTGAAATTGAAAACTACCAGCATATAAAAATTATTATCATATTCCCTCAAAAACATAAAAACTGCATCATGTTTCCGTTGAAAACCAACACGAAGCTCTTCTTAAAATTCTGAGGTGACATTAATCCTTAAATTGAAAACTACCAGCATATAAAAATTATTATCATATTCCCTCAAAAACATAAAAACTACATCACAAACTGTTATTCTTTATATATATATATATATCATTTTAAGAATATAAACTTCTAATTGACTTGAGTGTCCAAGGTGCTGTTGTCATACCACGTTTGTAACAGTGAATGATTAAGTTTAATGTAAGCATCATTTGGAAGGAGAGACAAAAATTTCCTTCTTTGTTGGCTTAACATTTTTTTTTTTTCTTTTCAATTCAACCTTCAACACAGAATTGGACTTACAATTAAACTAATTTTTACATCTCAGTAGGCACCAGCAAATACATAAAGAAGATCTTGCTGTCAAGCTGGCTGGAAACCAAATCTATAAGTTTTAGAAAAAAAGTCCTTTTTATACATTTAAAAAAAAAAAAAAAAGACTGCATGTTTGCTTCCATAACCTTAATTATGAGTACCTCGATCCAACAGAGCCTCCCATGGCAGCACTAATCTTGCTGATAGAAAAAGAGAACAAGGTCGGTACATACAGAGAAGAGCTGAGTGCCAAAAAGAGCTGCTCCAACATGATCAACAAAAAAGTTAGAAATAGAAATTAATTGAAAAATTTTCTTTTACAATACATGTTGGCAGAAATAGCAGCAAACAAATGAGTCCTTCATACATCATAATCTAAGCAAAAAATGATAGATAAAGGTAATAAAATAGACATGTCGATGATCTTTAAGCAGGCTCTCATCATATATAGGCACCCAAGCAGCAACATAGCTTAAACAGAATATAAAATGCCCATACTATCCATGAACATGAAAACATGAGATTTATGATTTGTCTTGTGCAAGAACAAAGGATACTGCATGTAGACTTGCGAGCAGCAAGAACGCGACGAAAAAAGTATGAGGAGATGCAAAATTTCTATGGTTTTCCCTTTTTATAGGCCTTCAACAATTATCTTGCGGATTATATCCCACATCATCAGATCAGTCTAAATGACCCTGCACAATAGACAACTAGACAACTTCTATCTGCACTTTAACTGCACATGAGTCCATTAGCACTGGCGCTAGATGGGATATTAAAGCAACAGTGTAAGGGAATTTATGGTTTAGTCCTTTTCTTTGTGATACATAAATCACACAAGTCATTGCACTCATTCAGTTAGAGTCCAATGATAAGGAACCTGCCCAAATTAAAGGTCTCCACACAAGCATGCACTTGGAAAGCAATCAAAAATTCTTTTAAGCTCACATACTATCAGTACAACAACCTACAGGCCCCAAGCCTCCCATATTCCTCAAAAAAGACTATCAGTCTAACAACCTACAGGCCATGAAGAAACCAGAATCATTAGGCCTCGACCTCCACCATTTTAATGTTCTAATTTCTTTTAAACACCATAGCATATGAAAGAGTAAACAGGAGACACATTTTGCAGCTCCTCATAGGACAATTTCTTTAAGAAGTAAAATTAAGAAAATCCACTCTTCCTCCTCATCACCTCAATAGTATGCAGCAAGACCATTAAAAAACCAAAAATTGAAGGAACACTCATAAATTTGATAACCTCCCAAGCATGAAACTTTCCACATTCTATTTCTTTGCTTTTCCATCCTATATCTCAGGAACACCTCAAAAACCTAGAGGCATAACAAAAACTTGGACCTCCATCAATGATTCACTTCCACATTGGTATTCTGAGGAATATGTATGTTCATTTTCATGCATGGATCATTATTGACAATTTCACATCCTCTCTATTTCAACTTATATATTTACGTAAGAGTTATAGATTGAATTCAATTAGAAACTAGGAAATTAAGCCACATCAATGGAAGAATGGACAACAGAAATGTCAGGATACACATATATAGTATATGATAGGCCAGGACATCCATGTTTGCAAATTCAAATTCTTCCCTTATCTACTAAGTTCAGGGTTCAAAGCTGACTGGTTTATAATGACTAATACAATAGGTTTATTGCATACTATTTATGGACCTAGGCTTTGTTGATCAGGTGGAGTAGACAATTCATAAAAATTTGATTGAATGATTTAAAATGACAAAATGTTGTGAAAAAAAATGAAGGCCTGCCATTTAAAAATATCCAATAAAAATCTTTTCAACCTAATATATACAACACAACATGCAATTCCAAGGGATTACCACATGATGTGGGTATAGATATGACCATAAGTTTGGGTACATCAAAAAGTAATTCCAGGGGATGATACAACATTTAGACAAGTACCTGTACATGGAACTCTTATCCGACACTATCGTTCATAGCCACGTCCTCTAATCCTTTGAGCTTATTCGGCAGTATCCAACTACCACCATGTTCTCAAATAGTGTTGATGGTTCTTTGACATACCTATGACCCTGCAGAATCTAAAATGTTAGAAGAGTCAAGAAATTATTGTTAATTATATACTATGGCTGGAACAAACTAGATGACCTGTTGATGTTCAAAATACAAATCAGTCTATCAGTCGTGAGAAATTTTTTCCATAGTTGACCCTCCTCTCAAGTGTTGTTGAAGTTGGATGGTGGAACCAATCTCCAATCTTTTGCCAAAAGGTTGAACATAAATACTTGTCATTAACATTATCAAACGGGTTTTATCATTTTTCTCACATTATGTTGCATAGATTCAAAAGTTGGTACAAAATTTTATACTGATTTTAAGACTATACTTTAACAATCATTTGGCATTTTTTGTATTTCTGGTATCTAAATGAACAAGCTTGTTCACTGAATTAACCCAACTTCTTCCATTATTTTCTAAAGCTCAATTGATGTTTCATCTTACATCAATTTTAAAATTGTATTTAACATGCCTATGCCTATATAAACTGCCAATGGAACCCATTTGAATCTTCCATAAGCTCCTACAAAATTACGCTGATCAATTCCTTATTCAACAATTCATGAAAATAGCATATCCATCTTTTTTTAACAAATACATCATCTTCTACTAAAATAATATCCTTCAAAGTCTTAATGCATCAGATTTGATATCCATTCTAATTTCCTTCTCCCTTTTCTTAATTAACTTATAGGTTTCTAATCCACTTCCTTTTGAGCTCAAATTACCATATGTTTACCTTGTTGTTTACAAATTATCTTAAGGCATATTTTTACCTTGTTGTTTGGTCGTAAAGAATATCTTATATATCTAAATGCCTTTCATGTCATTCGTTCATTCCACTCCTTTAAGCAAAACGTATTATCCTTGATCACCTTTTGCACCTCGATGTTCCACTACTTTTTTTTTTTTATTTGACTAGTAAGAAATTACCACTGGCTAGACACAGGGCCGGTCCTGATATTTTTTAGACCTAGGGCTAAATGAAAAAAAGGGGCCTTCTCTAATAAAAATTAATATATTTTAAATATTAATTATTATTGAAAAATTAATCCACATACAATAATTTTCTATAGATATATTCGTTAAGCAACATGTAAAACCTATCATTAACCTATTTAATTATTTTTTTTATTATAATATTGTAGAAAACCAACTTTGCATCCCATTAGAATATTAATGCAGGGCCTAAGGGCTAGAGCAGTCGCACAATTCGACCTGCCCCTGTGCTGGCCCTGCTTCCCTCCTCTCTGTCAATCTCTTGAAACTGGTTTACTCACATTCCTCGATACCCTATGATGCTTGCCACAAGGGGTCACAAATATGATTCGCAAGGATCATCGAATCTGATCTACTGATTCACATCTTCTGTGCATGGCACAACATCTCCATGAGGCACTTATCCCATTCTCTTACCCTCTCACTCTCAGGCAGACGCAGACGGAAAAAAAAAAAGAAAAAAAGGGGCCTGGGGCCTGGGGCGGTCGCCCGCTTTGACCCGCCCCAGGGCCGGCCGTGGCTAGACATTTATATACAGTTTTAGCACTGAGTTACATAATGGAAGTCTGGTGTTTCTGGATGTTAGAGAGCCCATCAAGAGTACTTTTTTTTCAAATGCATCGTTTTTTAGGAGTCTAATACAAAGAAGTTTATAACAGACCTACTTTCTGCGGAAAAGACTTGGTAAAAGCACTCATTGTCTAGGTTTAGAAATTTTTTTCCCCATCTGCTAACTTTTTTCAACCTTAATTTCCACTGAACATATAATTTCAGCATTTACTGGACAACTAAAAGACGTAGACTTCACATCAACTCTTTACAATAGTATTGTGGTTCTAATAATATGGAGGGCATCAATAGTCCCACATCGGTTGTAAGTGAAGGGGGACTCGTCCTTATAAGGAGAAAAAAATCTTTCTCACGTGAGGCGCCTTTTAAAAGACATAACCATGAGGCTCATGAGCCAGAGCAGATCATACCTCACGTGATAGGTCGAGCTCTTATCCACAACAATGGCACGCCGGAAGGGGTCGAGATCCGTCTCGGTTTCTTGGGGTTGAGATCCGCCTCGGCTGACTGTGGGGCTCCTCTGACTGTACACATTGAAGTCCCCCTAGACTGGAGGGCATCTAATAATGTGGAGGGCATCAATAGTCCCACATCGGTTGTGAGTCAAAGGAGAATCGTCCTTATAAAAAAGGAAAAATCTTTTTCACATGAGGTACCTTTTAAAGAACAAAACCATGAGACCCATGGGCTAAAGTGGACAATACCTCACGTGATGGGCCGAACCCTTGTCCGCAACAAATAGTATTATGCTATTATTAACAAGAAAGTCATAACCAAACCACAACATTCTAACTATCTTATGAAGTTCCAAGTATAGATAACCAACTTTTTATTTTTCATTTAACTGTCTTAATCATGGTAATTTGCTTCCACAAACATAACCATAACCAACGAGTGATTCCCAACTGCTCTTCGTTGCTAATTTTTGGCCAAACTAGCTGTTTCAAGTAATGTTATTCAAATAACAAGTTTGTCATTTGGGAGCAATTCGGGTTAGGGCAAAGATTCGAATCCTAAAAAATTGCTGAGAATTTGCCAATAAATTAATTCGGACAGCAGATAGAGAAAACATTTGTGTAAAGTTATTAATGCAGTTAGACACTTACTCATGTAACAAAATAAAAAATTTAAAAAAATATATATGGAGAAGAAGCACCACTTCTCACATCTGTTTTTGGGTTTATTGAACCCCATTCCTCCGAAAAAATTTAGTAACAGTAAAATGCCCAATGAAATTTTTTTCTCATGTGGGACATCTGATGTAGATTTGAGCACGATAATTGTAAGGCAGAACAAAAGAAACAGATCATACCAAGAACTGCAACTGAAACCTTGCCCAATGGTGTTTTTGGCGGGTAAGTATTTCTGGATTATAATCTCCTCTCTTCACTTAGGGTGAAGGTGAAAGACCCTACGTTCATCTCTGGAAGTTGACCGCTATATTCATCCCTGGAAGAAAAAACTATAGATGGTCGTGGTGAACGACTAACTGCAGATGGAGCTACAGTAGCAACAGCTTTGGCAACATCTTCAGTTGTTTGTGTGAAAAAGGATGCGTCCTGGCCAGGGCTTCCAGAATCATCACCCTTGTCCATGCTGCTTCTGGTATCAACAATACATTTCCTACTGAACCATAAAGAAAAAAATTCATAATGAGAATGTTTGGAATTTATAATAAGTTGTGACAAATCAATCAAGTAATACTTTCCAGGGAGAGAGAGATGCTGAACTCAAAATTGCTCAAATAAAAAAGAACCAAAATGGAAATAAGATATAGTAGATGATTTGCCAACCAGCAGTATGGCTTGAAAACTAAGAAAACATATTGGTGCTGCTTAATAAGTCCACAGATCGGAATGAGCATATTAATGTAGTACGTCTCAATAAAAATCCGAAACCTTCAAATAGAAACTGCAAGAAATAATGTGTTTGGTTCAAAAAGTCAACAGTTCAGAATGAGAAAGTGCAGTATGTCTACATGCAACATCATGGGACTTAAAATGGGCTCCTTTGAAGTGCCGGCATCATTTCATCCGCAACTAAAAGCCTTCTGAATTCTAGTTTGGTCTGGAAACAATCTCAATTGATTGATGACAGCCAAGCAGGATGCCAATGATGCATTTCCTGACACAGCAGATAAGAGACTTTACCAGAAATTATGCAATGTGTAAATTGTGATAAAGATTTTAATACAGAATAGAGTAATTCTGTTTGAATCCCTAGTCATGAGTTTTTAGTAATAAATGAACTAGTACCACTCGACACATCTGCCACAGGTGCTGGAACTGCAACAAACCAGCGACGATACTTAATGTACTCTGGCGATTTGTATACCATCTATTTTCAAACTCCAGAAGCATAGATTGATTTCAAACAAGGAAGTTGGCAGTGTCTGTTTTGACTTTTGATGGTCTGGTTATAACAGTTTGAGAACAAAAGATAAAGGTGAAAAGCATAAAAACTTGAAATCTGGTGAACACTGCCAGAACTAGGATCCAATAAATCATGCATTACAACAGATTGTAATAAGAAGGTAATAACTTCACCTGAACCTGACAAAGAAGATGTCCAACCATCACTGAGATGCATTGGGTAAACTATCGGGAAAGCATCATCTGGCTACCTTGTTAAAAACAAAAATAAGGATTACACATTGTTGCGATCAAGGGGTCAAATGACTCAAATGGTATCTTTAGTTTCACATCGATTGCGAGTCAAGAAGAAGTATGGCTTATATGGATTGCAACATTTTCTTCCACGTGAGACACTTTTTAAAAGACAAAACCATGAGGCTCCAAATGCTCAAGATCTATTGAAATCCAAAGACGGTCCGAACCAAAGCGAACAATATTTTACGTACGCGGGTGCAGAGACAAATCCAGCCATCCGACTTCTTGACCGCAACATTATCTTCAAATGATCAAAGCTCACTGACCCTCAAAGAGAATCAGAATCAAAACGGACAATACTTTATGTATGCGGATATTGAGTCAACTCAGCCATCCGACCTCTTGACCCTTGACTGTAATACACATGAATGGAGTAATTAATGCGGCTGACCGAGGAAATTAGTGTCTCAGTGATGTCCAGGTCCCCAAGAGCAGATATGGGGAGATGGGAAAGCAGGCATAGACGATGGGTCAGGATAAGTCAAATAGATGTAGGACAAAGGGATTTAAATCAAAGAGTTAACTCTCTATTGTCCTAAACTAATATTGCATGACATAATCTAGACTGACTGTATTTTGTATTTTGATTGTTCAGTCTCTGTTTTATGCATATAATTGTTTGACCTGTCAATCCTTGACATGGTTTTGACCCTCCATATATCGACTACTATTTATGCAAGTGTATATCTCTGGTACTTGACCCAGGGAAGGTAACTTATTTCCACTGCTCTTGTTTTTTAACCTGTCACAATTCACAAAATGGATGCACTGAAACTGATGCGAGAATGAAATGATCAAAAATACTCCTTTAGGGGTGTTGTTGGAAATTCCATTTTTCCTGCCTGTTAGTGGTACTATTATTCTTAGGTTACAGGTAATTACTCAACTGAGCCGTGTATAAGAGTTGGATGAAGATTCTCAACTCTCAGATGAGAGTTCCTCCACCTATCCATCACCTTCGATCATTTTTTCTTGTCGAGGTGGATGAAGAAAATCTGCAAAGCTTGATTGAGATAGTTTTGGCTGAGAAGAGTTCTTGTAGGACAATCCTCCAGCTTTTCTAGAAAGGTTATTCTGGGAAGATAAGTTTGTGTTGAAATCAATTTTAAGTCATCCAAGGGTAAGCTAGGATTTATGCATAAGTGAAAGGGTAAGCCTCCTAACATAAGACAGCTTCCCTATAGGCACCATCATCTAGAAAGCCTTTGATTGAGAGGAAGAAACAATGTAACATCTTTGGGACCATTACTCGATTTTCTCTGGCCTTTCACTTATCATGGCCAAAAATCATATTTTATATACCCAAAAAATCCCTAAAATTAGAATGAAAAATAAGTTCAACAATGACTATCGCTTCTCTTCTGCCCGCATCACAATATATTCATTTGCAGAAGCACAACAAAAGTCCCTCTCAATGCATTAATACTACTGATAACTACCAGTGTCCATCTTAACTAAAAGTATTATTGGAATTAAATGCGTAGACCTTGTAAATATGTCTAAATAAAAACCATGAAACTAGGGCAAAAAAACAATGGTAAGCTTTGACGTTTCAAAAACACCATGGTGAACAGAAGATGGTTAAGATTCTCTTGCAACTTTTTTATCAAACACTTGGGGTAACAAGATTTCAAGAACACCAAGATAATAATGCGACAATCAAGTTCGATGCTTCTTGTAATCAAGTAATAATCTCTAAATATGCATCAAGAAGTCGTACTCGAAAAGGGTCTCACCATCAATAACTCAATCAGGATAGCTTTGACAAATCCTTCGTCCCAAGAATCACTTCAATCACAGTTTATAAGAATCATCTCTTCATAATCAACTGTTTTGAACGCAAAATGAACGCAAAAATGGCTTCCAAAACATCAAAAGTTCTCATTTTTTAGCATTTCTTGAAATCATTCATGGAGCAAAGGAAAAACTCTTTTGAAAAAGCGGAATCAAAAAGATGCCAAGCAAAAAGATTTCCATCAAAGAATGTCAGAACGCTTGACAATGAACGGGAGAAATAATATTTAAAAAAAAATCTTGATTCCATCCAATAAGATTCAATCCGATAAAGAGAAAAATTCAAGAAAACGAATTTAAAATTTGATATTGGAAATAGGAGACAAGAACTGCTTACTTGCTAGAGAGCACTGAGAACGCCAAGGTTTTGCCTGCAGTCATTGTCGAGCAAGACCGAGAGAGAGAGTAGCAAGGCGAGGGCGAAGAGCAGCAATAAAGAAGAAATAATTTTTTGGGGCAGAAGAAACATCTATATCTTTCGTCATCATATTCATGCATAATTAATGTTTATAATAAAAAAATATATATGATATAAAAGGTACACGATTTGCATCACCGCCTCGTAGGCTTGCCTTTTATGGTGGCGCACTTGCACCAATGTGGATGGCAACTAGAGTGGCTTATTTGTTTCTTTCTATTTTTGGTAGGTGACAAAACTTTATTACAAAAAGTTCAACTACAAGTGCATAATTGCTTCCAGCCGAAGCACGGCCAAAAATGAGTGTCCACTATATAAATACGCAAAAAGAAATTAAAAAAAAAAAAAAAAAGTTAAATCTGAGTGGCTTATTTAGATCTTTTTTGGTTAAAAAAAAAAATTGCCCTGTTCTGCGAACTGAAAAATATCCTAATTATAATTGAGAGAGAGGATAAGTGTAATTTTAAACTCGTTAACAGTGACTTGGCTCCCATCTCTTATTCCATCCCATCATCCCTTCATCTCTAATCTCTCATCAAAACCTAAATTCTAAATATTTTTCTTGATATCCTGTGTGATTGCTCTTAAGCCTCAAATTTAATTTTAGGAAACTAAAATCATAAGTATGATTTTTATTAGCATAATATACAAATTTATATTTGTCATATATTATCAGATTCATATGTAACATTAAGTGAAATAATATATCTTTAACTCTAGTCTTAACATGACTTGTTTGGCATGAACTTATGAATCATGCGACAAGTGGATACCACTAGAATTGTAGGGTGCAAGCTTTCTAAATTGGTGAAATCTACAGTGAAAGCAATTAACCAGCAGTTTGGGATCAAATCTTATCTCATTAAGACCAAAATATTTAGAAATATTGGAGAATAGCCATCCATCATTATGTGTTATAAGTTGTCTTAAAAATAATGACATTAGCAATTATACTATAAAGTTATTGGCTAGAAATAATTTTATGTTTCTCTCTATTTTTTTCATTAATAAATAAAGAGATGGCCTAAGTATCTCTATCTTTCCGTAAAACGATAATTTTAAATAGAGGATATTGCCTTTGAAATTATCGATATCCACATCTTGAATGTGGACCATCGTAATTAGGGAGGAGAGAATATTTTGTTAGTCTCTTCGTACTAATATGGTTGTTATTATTGCAAGCGATGACAATCAATATATTGAAATAAATAGGATTACTCCTCTGATAATCCTTAATTGAACTTCCATTTAAGATAAAAAATCATTGCAATAAATTCAAATAACCACTATATATTTCCACTAACCTAGTAGGTTCCCAAATCACTTCAACTTAAAGCACTTCAAAAAATTATATTACCAGCATCAATTAGAAAACCTATCAACTGTCTTGGTTAATGGAATCCTATGAGATTTTGGGTCCAAATAAACAAGATTTCTATTTCATAGATCTCGAGTGATAATTATTATTGAATATTGATAATATTTTTAATTTTAAAAACAGTGTATGCGTGCATAGAGGTGAGGGGATACGCTTATCGCATCCAAAGACTCTTCAATTACGATGCTGAACACGTATGACATGGACGAATTTGGGCTTGAAGGGAGCCCACGTGACTATTTCGGTAGGCCTGTGACCGGTTTGGAGCGGAACGACTCAGGCTCCTGAGCTTTTACCGGCCCTGAAAATTAACCGCTCACCGGGTGCTGATGAGGAGTGAGCCCAACTTGATGATGAGAGGCGCGTGGGCGTGGAACGTTAAACCGGCAGCTGTCGTTGCTGCCTCCGGACCGGACGACAAAAACGTACGAAAGAGACGGGCACGAGACCGTGAGAGATGCCTTTTACTCGACGGCACTGGTGACCCACGCGATCGGGATCGGCTTCATCATCACCGTCCATTTTTCGCTAACCTCGGCGGTGTTGACAGATCACAGCGAAGAAAAGGTGCTTTGTCGCTCGAAATGCAACTTTTTTTTTCTTGGGGGAGCCGAGGGAATAATGGCGAAAAAAGTACTGAGCCTCTAAATAAAGTTCACGAAAATAACGATTTTATTGTTTATTTTTTGGGAGGAAAATTGGAGACAGGAAGAATATGATACAGAATATTAGTTATTTAGATATCTAATGCTCAACAAAAATGAATGGCAAAAAAAGTACTTAGCCTCTAAATAAAGTTCACAAAAATTATGATTTTATTATTTATTTTTTGAGAGGAAAATTGGAGACAAGAAGAATGTGATAGAGAATATTAGTTATTTAGATATCTAATGCTCAACAAAAGTGAATGACAAATGATTGGCGGTCGACTAATCAAATAGCTTCAAAGGGGAAAGAAAGCTAGAATATGATCTGTTACATGGCTGCCCGATTATCAGAACCCTCATCTTCTCTTCGGGCCGTGGCCGGCTGCCTAGCAATACCATGGGCAGGTCAAATCATGCATGTCGAGAGGCCCGAGGAGCATTCATTCGCTTGGAATCAAGCCGGCCCCACAATGCTGACCTGCACCTAATCTCTGTCTCGAATCTCCATCGACCTCGAGGTCGGGATCCGGCCGACGATGGAGAAGCAACGACTTGCATATTGCTTGCATTCGGGGTGAAGTCTCGATCCCGCTCCAATTTTGAATCATTAGTCCGTCCGACTATATATACGGTTCCTAAAGTTCTCCAATAGCCTTTCAGACATAGACGCATCCTACAACTGACATCCATGACTAACCAATTCTGTCTATGGGCATGACTGGCTATTAGAGCTCACGACTAACAATCCTGGACATGGGATAATGACTGACACAATAACTTATCAGATAATAGTGTCACAGGTGCAAGTGGCCACCAGTGGCTCGTTAGATCATGACCTAACAAGTTTCAAACGGTCTATGCGACTCTGACACGATAATCTATGACTCCACTTTTATTTAAAGAGATAAAAAGAGGCCCTAAGCTAAGAGGTAGAGAGAAGCAAGTCTGACACCAGACCCAAAGCTCTCCCTTCGCTCCTTCTCATCATTCTTCCTCTTTTATCTATTCCTTAAGCTCCTACTGACTTAGACTTTGGAGGATCGGACACGCTCCGATCCCTGAATTTTTCTTGCAGGTTCAACTATCTCAGAGGACGATCACCACCCATCGGGATATCCGATTGGGCTGACGGAGGTGCTCGGCCGAGCTCTCGATGGAGGCGCTATCGAAGCCGAGCAGCAATATGATCAATAGTATTGTAGTCTTGTGTTGGAGTCCTGATGCTTTGGAAACTTGGTATCCTGACTTGGCCATCAGAATAACTTAGATTTGGATGTTGTGATCAGATTTATAAGCTGTTTTGGTTTGACATTCCAATGGTAATATTTCATAAAATATGTGTATTTTTACAATTTGCTTTGCTTTCTATAAGTATTGCTAGCACAAGCGATTTTCCTTGGACATTCCGACCAAAACATTTCATGATCTGTACATTTTACAAGCATACTTATCATAAAACTTGCTCTTGCACATGCTAGCATACTTATATGACACTAGTACATGTTATTTGGTAAACTTAGACAAATGATAATATGGCAAAAATTCATATGTTCCCATCAAAAAAAGTATCAACATATGTTAGCTTGAAACTAATAGAAGAAGTAGTAGTAGCAATAATATTAATAATAATAATATGGTTGCATTTGGTGTATCATCAGGTAATCCTCGAAGGTAATATGGATTATCTTCAGAATAAATTATTACTATTAAATTGTCAATAATATTGATTATTGTGTTTGGTATACACAGATAATATTGTAGTAAAATTATTGAAAATCTTGATTGATATGTTTGGTATGACAATTAGATTATCCATAATATGAAATCAAATTCTCAAAATATCTTCAATAATTTTGTTCGAGTGCTCTTTTTTTCTCTAATGAGAAGTAATGGGAGCAGTGTGGGTGTGGTAGTAGCACAAGAAAGTGACGGGTCGAGGGATGTGGAGAATCATGTGCACTAAGGGGTGGAGAGGGAGCGGGCACGTGTAGAGCCGTAGGGGTGGTGGGGATGGACGTAGAGGAGCCACTAGGGGGTGGGGACTAAGGATGGAGGAGCCGCAGGCAGGCAAAGAAAGATGGAGGAGTCGTGGGTCGGGGGCGCACACGGAAGGGGCGGGAGGGAGAGGGGAGAGTTGGGCAATGGATTTTGCATGATTTTTTTGAGGAATAATTTTGTTCAAAATTTTTATTACAATATTGATAAAGAAGTGGTAATCTGTATAGCCACCTCTCTCCAAAGTAATCTGGATTACCACCTAAAAAACATACTAAATACAATAATCTAAATTACTATATTAAATTATCAATAATCTAGATAGATTGCCAGCTATCAAATGGAACCTATGGATCACCTTGTCATATCTTAAAATTGATGATTTTTTGTAGTATGATATTTTTTATGTCGACAATAACCCTCAAATTAGATGCCCCAGTTATCCCCAAAAAAAAATGCACCGAGGAAATAGTAAAATGGGACAAAATCACGTAAGGTCTAAAAATGAAGATGATGATGATCATGGTGTGGTAATCCAAAAATATACTGAACTTGATAGGCAAATTAAAGCCACTTGAATTCGGATCAAACTATCTTGCATCACTTATGGACCCGTTCTTACATGAATTTTATATTTTTAACTACCCTCTTGTATTGGGGCAAACCGGATTGGTTTAGGAATGCACCATCCTGACTTAATGGGATATGGACCTGGTGCAGATTGATCGAGGGATGAATCAGCCAAAGCCCATCCATTTCAATATAATATATCATCTAAATAGATTTCAAATCTATAATTTGACTTAACCCTAATTAATTAACCAATGAGGATCATATTTGAATGATTCAGACTAGTACCTAGTTCAGTTCCAAAACTTGACTCCAGACGAGGACAAAAAGCTTAGTCTCAACACCCTCTAACTACCCTCCAAGAAAAAAGGAGAAATAAAATTTAAAAAAGTTCATGTATTGAATTTGCTGCAGGTTGTCCCTACCTAAACACCTACCTTATAAGATGTTTATTCGCTAGATCTTTTCCTGAACGACTTTGATTATTGGATATCAAGTGACGTGGTCCCAAAATTGGTCAGAGTGACAAGTGTCTGACTGATAGACCTCTCCTCGATACGCATGTTTGATGGATTGGACCCAGCCAGATATGTTGAGAGCTATCTCAAGCTTCAGTCATTTACTTTCCTGACGTATGCTGGTCTAGTGCCATTCAAGTAATAGATTACCTATGTAGGTCCTGATATCAAGGTTCTCAAATTGAACCGAGATACTGATCCTCTTGCGGGTGGCCAGGAATAAGATGGACCGATATTTCAATTTATCACGAGCGGGATGAAAGATGACAAAGAGTTTGTTAAAAATGGATATTTTGGGATGTAGATGAGAGATGGTGAAGTCTACGAGTTTTATAATTGTCATCAAGATATCGAAATTTTGGTCTGAATGGTCAATCCGAAATAGATGGTTATTCCAATGCATTGATTTTTGATGTTGTTTGGAGCAAAAATTTGAGGAAGTAAAATTGCAGTTCAAAATAAGGGATCGCGCCATCCAATTTTTTTTGGACTAATCAACTCAAGTTGGTCAAGGTAATAAAAAATATAATTTTTATATATTTATCGTGGAGTGCATGATACTCACGCAAATCAAGTTTTTTTTTTTTTTTTTGGTAATACATATGTATTATATTAAATAAAATGTGAGAAAATATATTTCAAAAATTTAAAAATAAAATATCTCAAAATTGAAAAAATAAATCAACCGTAAACTTCCATAATATTGATCCAGAATGTTTAGCCACGAAAAAAGCCATCCAATCAGCAACACTATTAGCCCCCGAAACATATGCAGAACTTCAACGATTGACACAAAGCTCAACATTCTCCAACAATTTTATAATAATAGATACCATCTATTATTATTAAATTATGGGTTAAAAAGTCATTTAACAACTATCATAGAATTATCCTCCACCCAAATTTATGAAGCGTATAGATGGTAGAGAGCATATGATAAACCTTCCAATACATCATGTAATTCTGCCATAGATACTGTAGTATCAAAAATTTGAACACTTTTGGCTATAATAAAAATACCAAACACATTTCGAATAACAAAGCTAGAATCGTCAATACTGCCTTGACTATGCATACTACCATCAAAATTAAACTTAAGAAAATAGAAAATGATGGCTCTCAAAAAAAATAAATTAATTTGAGGGATGTAAAGATTACAAAAGAAGAGCTATAGATTTTTCCTGTCAAAGATCCTATAGTGACAGCCAACTAATGAAACTCATTAGCTTGGGCCGAAGTTTTTAAAAGAATCAATGTAGCACTTAGCCTTATATTTTGAAATATAAAAAAATTCTTTGGCAAAAAAATATTTATGTAATATAACAACCCAATATAGCTTCTGACCTTTTGACGGTAGTTCAACAATTTTCTTTAATGGTTTGCACAAAATCCTTAATGAATAAGGCTGAACTGATAGATGTATATTACAATGAGGCACATCTCCGTATAAAAGAAGCGATACGACAGTGAAGTAAAGCATGAAATACCAATTTCTCCTCTTCAAAACAAACATCGCAGTAGCCTGTAATATGAAAACCATGCTGAACCAACAATGTTCTACACCGAAAATGAAGCCAGACTAATTTCCACACAAATAAAGCAACTCTATGATAAGCTTCTAATTTTCAAATCCATGCAAAATTCAGAGTCCCGTGGGGTTTAAGTAAAAATATATGAGAAAGATCAAATTATTTTATCATTGAGCCAAGCGAAACATTTCAACCAATCTGTCCCTAAACTTACCATCAGGTATAGGCATAGACACAATCCGGTGAACTAATTCTTTGGAAAAGGCTTGTGCCAATGCATGTTGATTGTACGTATGATCACCGCTTATAAGAAAGTTGTTAAACATAGTACATTCAGTTGTCGAAATATTTACCGATGCTGGCCATCAGTCTAAAGATAAAAGCACAGCCGAGGATTCTAACCCACATTAATAGAATCACCATCTCCTGTACATGGGGCTAGAACTGGGTTCAGCCCGGCTCGACTTCGGATTGGACTTCAAGCTAGGTCCGAAATAGTTTAGATCAGATTTTAACTTAATTATATTGGCTGTTTGTCTTTCAAGTTGGGTTTGGATATACTTTTGGCCCGACCTAAGCCCAGTCTGAAGTCCAGTCCGATTGGGAGCCTGATAGGATGCTAAATCCTATTACGAATAACATGCCACATTACCCTGTATTCCACGGTGAATAACACACCATGTTACCCCTTGTATTTCACCAATTCTCGATTATGCTTTAGCCACCGTACATATGCTCTGAGATTTGATCCAGCAAATGATCGAGATGGGGTCAAGGAGGTGGCATTAAATCGAGACATTGCTGCGGAGGGAGAGGAGGGTGTGGCGTCAGGCATGGAGAAGCTGCTGGCGCTACGAGCAGAGGAGCCATAGGCAGAGCGAGGTGGAGGAGCCATGGCATCGAGGGGGGTGGGGGACAAAGGGCAGAAGAGCCACAGCCATCGGGGGGCTTGGGGGGAGAAGGACCGAGGGCAACATTAGCATAGCCATCATCCAGACCATCATGATTCCTAACCCATGACCTCACCGATGTGTTCACCCTCGTCGATGCCAAGCTCAACATGCTCTGCGATGAGATGTTGGACCTTCAGCATGCCGACGCCTTCTCTGGGACTGGAACCAAGGGTGAGGAGCCGCAGACGGAGGAGCCATAGGTAGAGTCGTTAAAACAGGCCGGTCCGGCCCATGGAAGGTTGGCTTTTCACAGACTGAGCCCATTAGGATCGGGTCAAAAAAGCTCTTTTGATAAATGGACCATCAAATAGGCAGTCCAACCCTAGCCCTTATAAGTGAAGAGCCTAAACGGGACAGCCGTTGTAACTCACCAAAAAATTAAAATAATTATAAAAATTTAAAAATTATAATAAATTAAAAAAACTTTCAAACATAATACTTCATCAAATAAATAAATAAAATCAATCCCTACATCAACATTTAAAACACCAAAAGTAAATATAAAATAACTCCAAAAAATTTGTAATAATATCATAATCTCTATTTTCTACAAGAAAAAAAATACCACAAACTAATTAAACTCCACATAATCAAATAAACTAACAAATAATAAATATTGTTCAAATAACATTGAGTCCAACTATTGAAATTCAGTCCCTATTCTCAAGATTTTTGCCACAAGATGTTTGCCACGAATATTTCATTAATCAATAATCATCCTTATCTTTCTCAATTATAATATTAGAATCTTGACAATCTTATTTTGGCAAATTTGCATCAATTTTTATACTTGAATCATCGTCTTCATCCACAATCCACAGGTAACAAATAACAAAGATCAATAAATAGTTAGAAAAAAGTTATTTTGCATCCAACTAAATTCAAATTCTTATCTTAAATTATAAAAAAAAATATTACCATCATGAACAAAGCCATGTGACCAATTGCGTGTGCAAATGAGAGCTTGCATGAAGAACCAATCCTAAAATAATAGGAACTAAGAAGGGCATGTGGACTTTCTTTTTCTAGAGAGATAATTAGACCTGGGGCCTAATTACTTCTATCCAGTAAATTAGAGGGAGATAGTTAATATTAGTATATGAGAAAGAGGAATAAGAAGAAGAACAAAATATATCAAGAACAAATAAAACTAAATCTACACCAAAATTGTGCCTCTTTTTTGTTTTAATAAACGGGCTGGCCCATGGGCTAGATGGGCCAGCCCTTCACGGGTCGGGCCATAAACGAGCAGGGCTAAAAAGTTCTTTTGTTAAATGAGCTGCCAAAATACTAGTCCAGTCCTACTATTTTAAGGGTTTAAATCGGTCGGCCCATGGGCCACGGTCTATTTTGATGGTTCTAGTCACAGGCCGGTGGAGGAGCAGTGGGTGGCATGATCATGGGCAAAGGGAGGCGGAGTCAGAGGTTAAGGCTTAGCCTTTTTTTTTGCTTTTTTTTTCTTTTAAGAGAGGGAACTCAGGGAAGAGAGCTGCTGCCGACCTGCCACTTGACTGCTGAATGCCTAATTAGGCTAGCCCAATCAAGTTCGGGCCTAGCTCGGGTTGGGCTCAGGCCTGAGTTTTGCAAAAACTTTTGAATCTGAGCTCGACCCGAAGCCTGAAAATAATATGGGTTGGGCTAAGGCAGGAGTGTGGCCCAACCCGATCCATTTCCAGTCCTATCTATACACCATTCAAGATTTAAATAAATCACAGGGCATAGGAACAAATTTTCTTTAAACTAGAGAAGCATTCAAAGAGCATATTGGAACAGACACAGTGGACCATACTTCATACTTTATCTACATAAAAGAGCTCCAAAAACTATCTCACAATAAGAGGAACCACACCATATGCTTAGCCATAAGTGAATTATTTCTAGCAAGCAAGAAGAAAATACCCCAACCACCAACATAAGTTGACCGACAAACCTGATTCGAAAAAATAAGATGCATCATTTTAGAACTATCGATTGAACCTCAAAGAAAATTTTGAATAATTCTTTTCATCTTCAACAACACTCTTCTTGAAATAACTGTATGAGAGAGTAAGTAAATAGGAATTGCAAAAAGAACCGATTTACTAAGAGTTACTCCATCCATCATAGATAGAGCCCTCCACTTTTAATCATCCAAGCGAGACAAGAAGTTTTGCATAATACCAGTACAATCTGAAGAAGATAATCCTCTATCCGATACAAAAACTCTCAAATATTGCCAACTACCATCACATTCTTTAATATGAAGATGGTTTTTAATATGCTATTTGATAAGAGTATTAACCTTAGGGCTGAACTTGATCATATACTTTTCAAAATTGACTTGCTATCCAGACATAGCATAATAATTTTGTAGAACTATTAATAAAACTCTTACATTGTTCAGAGTAGCCCTAGCAAACAAAATACAATCATTTGCAAATAAAAGGAGAGAGACAAAAAATCTTGATCTATCAAGCTGATATGTTGATAACAATCCATTATTAACCACCACATTCAGCAACTATGATAATGCACCTACACAAATAATAAATAAATAGAATGATAGCAGACATCCTTGGTTAACACTAGTAGAAGAATAGAAGGTAGTAAAAAGAGTTCTATTAACTAATATTGCAAATGAAGGAGATTCAACACAACCTTTAATCTAATTAATTTAGACCTCGGTAAAATCCTTTTGCTACATAGAAAGAAAAAGAAAATCCCTTTAGACTCTATCATACGATCTCTTTATATCAAGCTTAATGACCATATAAATCTATTTAACTGGAGTTTGTTGTAGATTATCCATGATTTTCTGAGCCATAAGAATATTATTCGAAATACTACGATCTTTAATAAAAGCATGTTGTTCCTGACTTATTAGTGAGCAAAGAACATATTGCATTCGATTAGCTATTACTTTTGCAATAATTTTATACAAGATAGTACATAAATTGATTAGATGATAATGAGATGAAAGTGATGCATTGGACCTTCCAGGAATCAAAATAATCAATGTATGCTTCCAGGAAACTGGTATATAATCGAATTTAAAGAATTGTTGTGCTGCAAGATAAATTTTCTTTCCAACAATAGATCAATAATATTTGAACAAAAATGATAGAAAACCATCCAATCCAAAGGCTTTATCCCCTACCAAAAAACATATAATAGACTCTGTTTCAGTTGTTGAAACATCCCTAATGAGTAATTCCTTTTCAACATCAGATCAAACAGTATTAGAAAGTAGAACAACATCCAGATCTATAGTCTCCTCCTCTCTCCTCCATCTAGTAGAGGAAAAAATAAGTAATTCCCCTCTCGTAGTATTCTCCTTTTCAATAGAAGTTTCATTAGCATCCTTAAGAAAATAAATGTTGTTCTTTCGCCTTCTAATAACAGTAGCTAGATAACAAAATTTTATATTCTTACCTCTCTCCTTTAGCCAAGAAATCCTAAATTTCTCTGAATATAGTTTTTTGCTGACAGATAAGTAAATTATATTAGACCAGTGTAGTACGAAGAATAAATAAATTCCTATCTGATAATCCACCCACATCACATTCCTTTTGTTGTAATTCGGATCTAACTTTTTTAGCCTCCTCTAAATTATGAATACTATCACCCACTATCCTTTTATTTTGGGATCGTAATCTCTTCTTAAGGAGTTCTAGTCTCCTAGATACATGGTACATAGCATCTCTTTTAATGGGAATAGTCCATACACTATGAACAATATCCCAGAAGAAAGGGTAATGTAACCAATACTTCTCCAATCTAAAAGGAGATTTATAAGAAGTTTCTATATATAAATGTCTCAATCAAAATAGGACAATGATTAGAAGCAATTCAAAAAAAATGATGTACTTCTTTGCCAATGTAAAAATCTTGAACAATGTCTAGTGATGAGTTTGTCTAGTATAATGCATTTGATTTTTTTTTCTTGTTAATTTAAATTAAATCATAACTTTTTAACTTTATTCAACATTCTCAACATATACATAGCTGCACATGTGATGTACATGGTCCAAGCAAATAAATAGAGTCAATATATTAGATTAGGCTTCACCTATATATTAGAATCTATATGGCGTTCAGACTTGGTAGAAAAAAAATTATCATGCATGTTATATGAAGGAGGGAGGAGGATAACCATTCCAGCAGTGTGACCTTGTGAAATATGAAGTAGAGAAATATGCAAGATAGGGGAAAAAAGATACATAGGAGAGGAAGAATGGATAAGGGAGAGACTAAATAAGTCTTCCATTTATTCTTCCATATATTTGGTTAAATATTAAAGGATTGATGGAAATGATTTCTACCTTTATTTGGTATAGGAATGAAAAGAATGATGAATAATATTTATATAATATTTTTGTTAAACTACTATTTGATTAAAAAGTATTATTATTATCATCAATTTATAATACTTATTTATATTGAAGAAGTAGGGCAACATACAAAATTATAAATTTTAGATTTCATAATTATATAAGAATTTTATAAATATTTGATTTTACTTTAATAATTATTTTTGGTAAAATAAATATATATGTATAATCTATTTATATATATTAATTATATAGATAACCAATTAATTTATAATTTAATTTAAATAGTTAATTAATTTGATATAAATATTTAGCTAAAAAGTGAATATAAATAGAAAATAGAAGATAATTTTAATTATTTGCTTATAATTATAAAAATTATGTACTAAAATTAAAATAATTAGTAATATATTTGATATATATAAATAAAATAAATGAAAAAATACAAAAATTTTAGGATTTTGTTATAAGATTAATAAGAAGTAATTTTATCAATATGGAAATCTATCCTCACATGCTCAATTCATCTTTTTTTGTACATTTTCAAATTAAAAAAATATAAATTGATGATCTAGGATAGATGGGCAATGCTTCCTTCCTAAAATTTTTGAATCTAAGCATTGGATGGGGGCTATCCATTCTTTTAACCTGATTTATTCTTTTTCTCTAGACTATAATTAAATACATGATGATGCTCATCTCTCCTCCCCTAAAAAAAATAATAATAGAAGGAATGCTAAAGAATTGCAACACCGCATAATAAAGTGAAGGAAAAAAGAAAATCTCCAAGTTGCATTGATACAGGGGGGAAACAAATAGAGGTGGAGTTACACAGCATATGGAGTCTTGTAATATTACGGGAGTCTATTAAATATGGAGTAAAAAGATATAGGTAGTGTTTGGTTGCTCTTATTCCTGATGAAATAATGGCTTATTCCTATTTATTTCCAAACACTAGATATATTTTCAATGGGCCCCATAGGTTTAGCTATTGTGGTCAACAAGCATTAATTGTCCATTAATTGCACCTTATTCCCATCTACCTTCAATAAACTATACCATGTTGGACTATGGAATAGCTTATTTTAGATCCTTAATGAGAAATAATTGCAGCTTGTTCTAGGTTAGGAAATAACACTGCCTTATTCTCGATGGGCCCCATAGATTTCCATCCAAACACTAATCTGGAGAATATCTATTCTACAAGAATTTGTATTCCTATTTTAGGAATACCAAAAAGACTAACAAATACTACCATAGTGATACGAACAGCTGCTTAAATTTCATTCCCTACAAGACATTTTGAATTTGTAAAACTCTAGCGCAAGCAAGTATGAATGCATTTATTTTTAAATTGATTTGAAGCTAGTGATTAAGCATGAACCATGATTGCATGACACAACTCCTTTCTGTAATACCTGATAGCTAAATCTACCATTTATGACGTGCACCTTGCTGGGGCTCCTTAGTCTTGGTACAATGATGGCCACAGAAAGAGATTGGACTAAATTAACCACCAAGCACCAACATTTGGAGCAAGACCTTGACTTAAACAAAAAATACAGCCTAGAGAAATCCAATTTTGTGAATAAAAATGGCTCCTTGATGCCCATCCAAATATAGCCCAAATCGATAATATATGACTGCTTTTGTCTAAAACAAACTTATGCTTGGTTTTGCATTAAAGTAAGCCCTCCACTTAGGTAAAATCAAATACGTCATGTCACAGGAGTTGTTATCACCTGGAAAGATGAGTCCCATACCTTATCTATGTAACCACTAAAAAATGAAGATATCATACAAGATTTTTGTCTCTCTAATCCAACATTTCAAATAAGTGGTGGACGTTACCAACGTACATCCTAAAAATTGGATCTCTAATCTTTATCACCTTTGACTTACAGCTGCAAGTAAATTCCCAACACATAACACCGAAGACATGCGATGCCCACATCCCTGAAAGGAGTAACTACTAAAATATAACGATTTGAATGAGTGATAAAGGAACGAGGGTTTCTCCTAGCTCCTCTTCGGAGGATAAGGAGGGCTCTTTGTCGGTCAAAATAGCCAATCTAGAGAGGGTTTCATCGTAGGATAATCCTGTGAGTGGGGATGCTCGGTCAAAAGGGGCGGACGGTTTGCCCTCTAATGAGGAGTCAAGATGGAGCTCGACCACAGCAGACCACTAGATCTTGGTCTCAAGCTGTTCAGGACCTCTAAAAATTCAAGTGGGAGTCCTTGAAAGTTTCGGCCGACGAGGTAGCAGCTTTGGAAGCAAGATTCACTAAAGTGGTGTCTTTCTTTGATGATGATATTGACAAAGCTTATGCCTTGTGGCGTTCTGCTCTTGTTGGATGATTCTTAGGTAAAGGCTTTCCTATTGACTTTGTGGAGAAGAAACTGCGAGTGAGATGAAATTCGAAAGGTCAATTCCAGGTCTCATCTCTCTCGGAAGGGGTTTTGCTCTTTGATCTTCCATCTATGGATGCTCAAACCAGGATCCTTGCCAAAGGCACTTGGTCTTTGGCACAGGACAACTGCTGGCCCTTGAGAGCTGACATCCAAATTTCAATCCCTGTAGAACTACTGTACTCCAAGTTCGACTTTGGGTCTATCTTCTTGATCTTCCTATGGAATTGTGGGATAAAAGAAAACATTTCAAAATAATTTCTGAGGCTGGATCTCTCCTTTTCCTTGATGAATGGACAGAATCATCGTCTAGAAGAGGGTTTGCTCGTGCCTGTGTTCTCATGGATGCGACGAAGTCTGTATGCCCAGGGGCCCGAATCTGGGTTAAAGCAACTTAATCTGGCAACAATTCAGTTATGAAGAATTATCAGATATACGTTACTCTCGTGGCAAGCTTGAGAAAATTTTGAAATCCTGTGATTGTGTTAAAGAAGAAATGCATGTATATGGGCCCTGGATTCGTGCAGCTAGGGTACCAGTCTCACAAGCTATCTCATAAGATGTGCGCAAAGCTCCTGCTCTGGCCCCTACTAGTGCACAATCTTCAAATCCATGGATGCAGCCAAAGAAAATTTCTAAGAAATCTCCTCCTAAGATGGATCCTACTGGACCAAAAGCCTCTGGTTCTCGATTCTCTCCTCTAACAACTGATACTTCTGAGCCAGAAATTGTCACTTTTATGGATATTATTATAACTCAATCTTCTCATATTGAATTTGGGCAATCTAAGGAAAAGAAAAATTGTTCTCCATCAAAGAACTCAAATGAGAGAAGATCATCCATATCCCCTCAATCAAAAGTCTTAATCCTCGAGGAATCAAACAAAAAGGAGGACGAAATACAGACATCCTCTGTAGTTATTGTTCTAGTGAATCGATCTGCTTGTAAGGAAGTTTGGAGGCCAGTTCATAGAACTACATCTGACCATGGGGTAGTCAAACACGAACAGGCTAAACAAACGTCCTCTGTTGATGGTGGTAATCCAACTTCTTCTCATTATATCTATGTTTCATAATTACAACATAAGCTTGAAGGCGCCTCTCATTTGTCTGAAGCAATTAAAAAAATTACTATCAAAGGAGAGAAGTTTTTAGTTTGTGATAGTGGTGGATCTAGTGGTAGTCTCAGTTTACATCAGGATGCGATGGATGGGGGATCAATTGTATCTACAAACTCTTCTCAATGAAGATCCTTTCTTGAAACTGTAGAGGATCTGCTAAGCTCTCCTTTGTATATTATACTAGATCACTTATTCATCAATATAAGCCAGATATATGCCGCTTTCTAGAGACAAGACTCTCTGTGCCTACTATGTCAAGATTGCAGAGATTTTTGGGTTCTCACTGGAATTTCTATTACATCCCTCCTATGGGCTTGTCAGGAGGCATTATTATATCCTGGCGTAAAGAAAAGGATCATATAACTTTTATGTATATTGATTGGCAAGTGGCTTTTAGAGTGATATCTCAAGACCAGAAGCCAACGTGGATTTTTGGGGTTGTCTATGCGAGTATTAGTGGTCATGACCGTAGACACTTATGGAAGCAGATAGAAGCGATGACGTCCATCAATTTACCCATTGTCCTTTTAGGAGACTTTAATTGCATTGTTCATGCTGAGGATAAAATGGGATGTAAGCCATTTGAGGTGGACTGAGACATTCGTGAATTTTGATCTTTTCTCTGACAATCTAGGCTTGTGGATTTGGGATTTCAAGGTCCTCGCTTTACATGGTGCAATAATAGGCTTAGTATGGTAAGGATTTGGGAACAAATTGATCGAGCCTTTGCTTCAAATGCTTGGTTAAATCTTTTTCTTGACTCGACGGTTTCTCATCTTGCCAGATATACATCTGATCATTGCCCTCTTATATTATATCATTCTTCTAGTATTTCTCAATCTCTCATTCCTTTTCATTTTAAAAAATGTGGTTATATTGTGAAGGAATCCAAGAAGTTATACAATGCGCTTGGAGGTGCAAGGATTATCGCTCTCCTGGGGTCAAATTAACCATGCTTCTTGATAATACTAGAAGGACTATTCAAAAATAAAAATGTAAAATTGGGAATATCTTTTCTAAAAGACAATAGTTATATGAAGAAATTTATCTCCTTCAAATATTGGAATCCTAGTAGGGCCTTTCTAATCAACAACATTTTTATCTATTTCAGTTGTTGCAAGCCTTCCACAAGAACCTTCAATTGCAGGAGGTTTTATGAAAGAAAAAATCCCAAATATTATGGCTATAGGAGGGTGATGCTAATACTAATTTTTTTTATCGATCCATTATTCTTTGCAGAAGACAAAATAAGATTTTATCCCTTCAAGCACCTAGCGGTGATTTGGTCGATGACCCCCTTTAGATCAATGCTATTCTTCTTCATCATTTCCAACAAAGATGGGTAGCTCCATAAGATGTTGAGGATATGAGCATCCTGGTTATCTCCCCTATTTTGTCTGTTGATCAAAATTTTCAAGTAGTGTCTAAGGTCACCATCAAGAAAATAGAGGATGCTTTGCAATGCATGCCAAATGATACAGCTCCTGGTCCAGATGGCTATCCTCCTTTTTTTTCAAGCATTTTTGGAGTCTTATCAAAAATGAAGTTATTTAAACCATTCAATATTTTTTTTCTCATTCAATGACGTCCAATGCTTGGAAACACACGTTCATAGCTCTCATTTTCAAGAATAATAATCTTACTACTGTCACGGATCATCGTCCTATAAGCTTGTGCAATACTGTTTATAAGATTGTGGTGAAAGTTTTGGCTCATAAGTTAAAATCCCTTCTTTTCTATATTATATTGCCTGAGCAAGGAGCTTTTGTTCCTAATTATAATATTGCTGAAAATATTCTGTTGGCTCAAAAAATTATGCACTCCCTTCAAAAAGCTCCTTCTGCTAGAGGGTTTGTTCATATGAAGTTGGATATGGAAAAAGCTTTCGACCGTGTTCACTGGCCTTTTCTTTTTCAAATTTTGATCCAATTTGGTCTTCATCCAATCTTTATTACTCAGCTGAAATCATGCATCATGAATCCTGAGTTTGTTATTTTGATCAATGGTGCGGCTACCACTTAGTTTCAGCCTACTAGAGGACTCCGATAGGAAGACCCCTTATCTCCTTGTCCGTTTATAATTTGCTTGCAGGTTCTATCTAGATTTCTTAACTATGTTGTGAGCTGCAGTCTTCTTAAAGGTTTTAAATTGCCAAGAGAGGGCCCTAATGTGACCCATGTTCTCTTTGCGGATGATTGCTTGTTTGTTGCCAAGGTCACTGTGAGTGATGTTTGTTATCTTAAAGCTATAATTGATGCTTATTGCTCTCTATCAGGACAAGCTATCAATCTTTCTAAGTCACTTATTAAAATTAGCCCCTCAACCTCAAATTTTATAAAAGCCCAGATTAGAAGTATTATCTCTATTCCTGAATATAATGCAATTTAGAAATATTTGAGAGTACCCCTTTCTGGTGGCCCTCTATCTGCTCGTGATCTTTCTTTTATTCATAAAAGGATGTCAAAAAGAATTGCTAATTGCCAGTGGAAGGCTTTATCTATGGTGGGTAGGGCTACCTTGCTAGAGATTGTTTTATCCTCTGTACCTCTTTACAGCATATCTTGTATCCATGTTTCTGTTGGCTTATTAAATAAGATTGACAAGAAATATAGGTCTTTCCTTTGGGGACATAATGCTAATCATCATAGTTTACATTTTGTTTCTTAGGAAAATATTTATATGCCTCGCAATCAAGGTGGCTTGGATATTAAATCTATTTATAACATCCGGAAGGCTTACTTGTGTAAACTAGCTGTTTAACTTGTTTTGCATTCAAACTCTCTTTGGGCCCATGTGTCTTCAGCTAAATATACTTTCATTGGCTTTTGGATTTCTTACTCCAAACCTCGAAGATGCTCTCAGATCTGGGGGAAAATTTGTAGTTATAGTTCTCACATTCAGAATAACTTCATCCGGCACATTAGGATTGGTTCATCGGCTAATATATTGAATGATCCATGGCTATCAACTATTTCTCTTTCAGCTTTGCCCACATTTATAAATATGGATTCACAGATGGTTGATCTTCAAGTAAGTGACCTTTTGAATTAATCTTGAGGATGGAACTTTAGTATTCTTCAGACTTTGTTTAATACTGAAATGATGACCCAGGTGCATAATGTATCAATTGCACTTCGTCCCTAGCCTGATCAGCTTGCTTGGAGTCCCACCATGTCAAAATAGGTCTCAATCAAAGATTTTTATCATTTTTTAAACTCTATAAATCTTTCTACATCTCCGCCATCCTTCAAATGGATTTGAAATTTGAGAGTTTCATCCAAATTAAAATTTTTCTATAAAAATTACAGTGGAATAAATTGCCTTGTAAGCTACATCTTTTTAGAAAAGGCATTATTGATCCATCTACTAGTATGTGTGATCAATGCCATGATATTACTAAGGATCTAAATCATATTTTGGTTGGCTGCCCTTATGCTAGTAGCTATTGGCAACATCTAATCACTTACATTGCTATTCTTTATATTCCTTCTTCTCTGTTTGATTTGCTAAGCTACATTTCTACTAAAAGATTGTTAATGATCGTTAGGCTCTTATTGCCATAGTGGCTTGGCTGATATGGACTGTTCGAAATGAAAGAATTTTTCAATCTGTTGTTACTTCCCCAATCTAGTTAATTAGAAGAGCTATCTATTATCTTATTCCTCAACATACAACTAGCACAACTGTGTCTTTCAATCCTCCATCCAGGTACTGGGGCAATTGTCTGCTGTCAAGTGAGGACAGCTTTCAAACTCACTCTTGTTCTTGGTTGCCTCCTCCCATAGGAGTACTGAAAGTAAACTTTGATGCTACTCTCTCAAAAAACAAAGCTGCTGCTGGTTACATAATCAAAGATTGTAGGGGTAAAATTATTAAAGCTTGTGGTAAGGCTCTCTATACTTCAACTATTTTCTTTACAGAATTATTAGTAGCTTGATTGGGTTTACATGTTACTTGTCAAGAGCTAAATGCTTCCTCAATTTCACTGGAAGGTGATGCACTAGCAGTTATTACAACTATAGCCAACACTTCTTCATATGAGCCCTCTAATATTCCTATTCTTCAAGATATCTTTATTGAAAATCCAATTGTCAGAGTTTTATTTTATTCCATATTCAAAGAAATATAAACAAAGCGGTAGATTTTATCGTCAAGTCTGCTTTAAATGGCCCTTTTATTTGAGACCCTGGTGATCTTATTTAGGAACAATTTCTCCTTATTGTGTAGGATGATGCAAAGTTTTGTTGTGGAAAAAGAGAGTAGAATTTTGGCTCTACTAGTGCTCTGCTTTTTGGTGCTCTCTAAAATTATTTGTCCAGCCAACTTCTTTTTGCGGAGACTTGCTTTGCTATTTGCGGCTTCCTATTTTTGCTGGTTGAACTTATTATTTCTACTTCTCTCTGGTTCTAACATGAATTGCTAATTGTTGTTTGTTGTCTTGATTTGGATTTGTTGGGTTGATTGATTATTTTTATCTTCTTATGTATTTGTTTTACTTTGTATCAATTGATGTGCGTAGGTCTGTATAATTATTAGTTATTTTATTAAAAAAAATTTATTTTTTTATTTATTAAAAAAAAAAGAGAAGGAGAGAAAGAGAGAGGAGTCACCACTACGTGAAGCCAACCAAAACGTTTCCTGCACTGTAAAATCCTTTGGGCCACCATTAATGCTATTCACGAGGATGGTGCAATTCGCAAGAACACGATGACATAAAATAGCTAATCACCTTGTACCATGTCGCAGTGATTTTTTTTTTTCATGAAAAATGTTTGGTAGCAGGATTGGGCCTCTGCCCTTTTCTTTCTCATAAATTTCAATGCTAGTTATATGTGAGACATGCCATGTTTGTGGCTGGGTGGCCAAAGGAGGTCAAGCTGCCAACATTTAACTGAAACCAGATTATTCCTCACCATCTTGTCACATGATTTTAAGGAGACCGGGTCTATTCATGGATTTCGCCACTTCTGTGCAAGACTCACACGTTTCTCGTCCTCTTTCCGAGACCTGGACTCCCGGGTTTTCGACCGAGCACCTGCGCCGGGTTCACGTGTCCCGCGTCCTAGTTTCGTTTCGGAGCAACCGAGACCGGCCTTCGGGAACACCGCCGCGCACCCACTCATTGATCCTGTGGGCCCCACCCGGGCATCTGGCCGTCTCGGGTAACCCGGCCTCTCCCCTTGGCGTGACCTGCTGCCAGCCGGACTGAAACCTGGACCGCCAAAGCGACCGCCCACGTGGTGCCTCGAAACCCGCAGCAACAAGCGAGGCCCACCAGTTACGAAACCGAACAGCGAACTCTGGGGTTTGCCGCTTACTTGTTTCCCACGTTCGAGGGCACAGTGGGCCCCACGTAAGTAAAAGTGCTGGTGGGCCCGCGTGGCGTCGAGTGGGTACAGAGATGGGTGTCATTTCTTGTGCTCTAGTCCCAGCATTGTTCCTAAATCCTAACATACACAGCCCCTATTCCTCTTTAAATCCCACAAAAATCTCTCTCTCTTTCTCTCGTCCAAACTGGGGACGTTTCAAAGGGGGGGTGAGAAAAAGAGCGAGGAGCGAGGGGGGAGAAAAGGGCCAAAAAAGGGAGGAAAAATCCGGGGGCTATAAATTCGTTCGGGCGGTGCGACCCACACTAGTTGCACTCGCGGCGATCTCAGGGCGAAGAGGGGAGCGCGAGAGGGAGGGAGAGGGGAAGGAGATTGGGGAATCTCGGAAGATCCATCAAATCTCTTCTCCTTTCCTCGTTCCAGGTACAAACCCTAATTTTCTCGCCCAAAAGGGGCGAAAGATCGCGCCTTTCGGGCACCTGGATCTTTGGATTTGCTGCCTGCACAAAAAACATCGCGTCTATATCAAACTTTACGCTGTTTCCTGACGGAAAATTTTTGATTTCAGGTTTGCGACCGGCAAGGCTCCGGGTTAGGGTTTGCTGGAAGCCGATCTGAGGGATCCGGGTTGGGCGGAGCGCTGGAATTTGGGGTTCATCTTGTATGAGCGGGGAACTCAAGGTAATTATCGGCGCTCTAGGGTTTCCGCTAGGATGGCGGACGGGCGGATGAAGGCCGTGGTGGACGACGACAGCAGTATGGATGGGGATGATGAGATCGGGAGGGTGGATGAAGATGAGGAGGAGTATGATAAACTAGAATTAGAGCTTTCCATTGGGAGGTGGGGATGGAAAGGAGGGGTGCCGATGGATGGCGGAAGGAGGGAATGGTTCCCTCAGTGGGACCAAAACGTCGGTAGCTCGCGGTTCTTTGAGAGGCAGGCCGCTGCGAGGCAAGCTTTTCCTCACAGGCAACCCGTTGCTGATCCTGCGCTGAGATTTTGGGGAGAGGATCTGGTGGCAACGCCATTTGCACGGGTGGGACCTGCAAGTTCGATCCGTTTGGATGATGAGACCGTCTCGGAGACAGAGAGGGTCATGTCTGATAGGGAAAGAGACAACCAGCACAAGCGGCCTAAAGTTCTTGCCTCACCAGAGTGAGTTTTACTGTTTAGATTCTTCAAAATCTTATCTCCCCTTATATGGTGAAACCCTCTGGCAACTTTAGTCTTCTAACCTTTATTCCTACAATTATTTTAGGGTTACTGCAAGGCCTTTGGACATATTGGTGTTGGTTTTATTGTTCGGGATTTTCTTTTATGTCTTTCACTGGGGAAGATTTGTTTTTGGCTACCACGTTGTCTACTTTCAGTGTTTTTTTTCAAATTTATGCTTTTATTGCCTTGGAGTCAAAATATATTTTGAGGAATTCGTTTTGGTTTATGCCATGAAATTCTCTTTTTGGATAATCCATGCTGGAAGTTCTTTAACAAGCCAAACATATCTACGGTGTTATGGAGAAGCATGGTTATCATAATCGTAACAACCAGACATTATCCGAACTATATGGCTTGCTTTATGAATCCGTATGCCAAAAATTGCTATATAGGGTTATGTCTGATGTCATTACAAGCCAAAACAAGGGACATCATATGATTCATGGATAGTGAGTGTGGATTCACCTTTTTGTTATGGATATCAAATATCAAGTTTTGATTCAGGAGTTTCTGTCAATTCTATTTATTTTGATGCACCTTTAGTTATAAGTTGATGGTTCATTCACAATTTTTGAACTTATCTAGTATGTCATGGAGATAGGGGCGTAAACAAGCTAAGCTTAGGTAGCCATTTTAATCTCTAGCTCCTCAATGATTATGAGCAACATTTTAAGAAATCGAGCGAGAGCTTGTGACCCCGGAAGTCTTTTTTAATATCTATATCTGTATCTATTTATGTCCATATCCATCATATTCTCAAATTTGGTCGTCCTCATTGAAATGTCTGATATACTCTAGCCTCTATCATATAGGTTATTTCATTTAATCACTATAATAATGTTGAGAGACAAGTTATATAATTGTTAGATGTTGTATTGCCAACTCTGATTAGCCAATCAGTGGGCTTTGTTTTATAGTTTAATATGTTTTGTAGTATTAATAATGATCAGTTATATAATTGTTGAGTGAATTATTTCTGCCATTACATGTATTAAGTGACCTTTTATTAGCAATTTTTCTTGTCATGGACTCATAGCCCAAAAGCTCAAGCTATTGGGAGGAGGATCTATCCGGGCTAATAGACCCATGAGGCATCCTTTTTATTAGTTAATTTGCCATTATGACAATCTTCTCCTCCCAATCTCGTGATGCCCTCGTCACAGTTGGCTCCTACTTGAGAGGGGTTCCGGGGTCCGAGTTTATGGCCTGGTTCCTACTCGATCCTCAACCTTGGTATCCACTAGTGAAGGGCCCATTTGGTAAATAAAGATTGTAATGCCTAATGGGCCTGCCTTTTGGTACCACTTGTCACTAGCTCACAGCACAAAAGAGTGTTTTATTATTATTATTATTGACTGTGGATGCCATTAGTTCCTTTCATTCCATCTATAACATTGACGGAACTCAACATTAAAGAGATAGGCAATCTGGAATATCTCCAAGTTTAAGAACAGGGCCTGACATTCTAGTTCAAACTGTATAAATTCTAAGTTCTAACTTTGCAGTCCTAATTTTTTTCTTTTTTTTTTTTTTTTTGGTAGTCACAAGGTATCACATTTTCCTTTGGAAAATATGGCCCTGTCAATTAGCTCTTACAAGATCTTTGCCATTGAACATAATTTGAAGAGTTTCTTCATCCCTAGAATGGATACTGTAAGAACTAAATTTCTTCTTTTGATTGGCAAATGGATGGCCTTTACTTAATAGGTTATTTTGTTTTGGTGCTCAACTGATAATGTTATGAGTTATATGATTGATATGTGACTATTTTTTTACATGTGTCAAGAGTCTTCGTTTCTATCATTTTATGTAATACCATTTGGTGAATTTAGAATTGGACTTATTTTACACATATCATGACTTTTTAATTTTTTGATTTGATCTTTCCTTTGAATAGTAATATATTCCTTAATGGTTAATTTTCCTAAACCTAGAGAAAAATATTCAAGGGATTTTAAAGCTCTAGAGGTATCAGGCTGTCACATTCTATACAACTAGCAATGGGTTGCTTGCAATACAACTGTGTCCGTAGGCCTTTCACACACATCAATATCAATATAATATTTATTTTTTTGCATTTATCTTTTTGGGTTATATCTAATATTAAATCCGGAATACATTATTTTATACGTAAAATATATCACTTTAATATTTCTAAGAAAATATATTTTTTATCTAACAAGTAAAAAATAAATATTTTCAATCAAATAATTATATTTTCGTGTTTTAAGCTAATTAAGCGTGGCTTGAGCAAGCCAAACCTAGATATAGCAGCTTGGTTATATTGGTGTCTATGGCACATTCATGAAATCATGTTAAACTACAAATATGCATGTCGTTGCATATAGGTAGAACCATATCATAGTCACCAACAACATACTAATATTGATGTTTTTTGTGATCACGTCACAATTGCATTGGTAATAGTTGTGGGAAATGCTAGTGAGCAACATATAGTCACATAGAATATAGGTCACTAGAATGACCATGCATATAGAAGGCCAGTGAACTCATGTCCATCTTTGTGGTTGAAAGTGCTAATTCATGATCTAAGCATTGACTTGTGGCTATTTATGATAGCTCATAAGAATTTACTAAAGGCATTAATATGTGTATTAGTGCATACTTATGCTCAACTTATGTAACTTATGGGCTTCTCCTATAGGCTTTTTCAAGTGCTATAAGAGGTTGTTGATTGCCTTCTCTTGGGATCAATTTTGCTAAGGCCATTACACGGTTATGGTGTTGGCAATCTAGGGTCCTGGGAGGTGCAGATGGGGGACAGGTCTAACATTTGGCCCTTGTTTTTCCTTCATAAAGTGGCTGTCCTAGGGTTTGAACTTGCGTCACTGCACTTGTTAGCCTTTACAACTGCACTAAACAATGACCCCTTAGGGATTTTCCACCCTATTTGTATCTGTTGGGTATAAAATACCCTCCAGCCGAAGTTCGTATCAGGAGTGACCCGTCGGAGGGATTCTACTGACGTCCGACCTTCGGCGACATCTTTTCGAACCCCTCCGGCTGTCGAGCCTCTGCAACGTTCTCGAGTTCTGCCGACGGATAAACCCCCACCAGTGTTGATCGGATTTTCCGTGACGGACGGATTCCATCCAGGTGTCTATGGTGGTCGACCACCTTTTAGACTTCGTCCGGGCTCCTACGGGAGCCGGACTTCTCCCTCGAACTCCAACTGCAGGTAGACTTCGTCTGAGTTCTTACGGGAGTCGGACTTCCGCCCTGAGCTCCTGTTGCAGGTAGACCTCATCCGAACTCCTACAAGGACCGCACTCGTTCTACCGTAAGCAATTCATTTCGAGCTTCTGCTACAAACGATCTACTACAAGCGGTCCGCGCCGGATTCCCACCGTAAGCCTTCACCCGAGTTTCTATTGTGGACGAATTCCTTCCGGATTTCTATTGCAGACAGGCTTCGGTCGAGATTCCTCGACAAATGATCCCCATCCGGGCTTCTACGGAGATCGGATTCCGATCGAACTTCTGTAGCGGATAGACTCCGGGCGAACTCCTGCGGCACACGAAATCCAGCAGCTGGACCCTTCCAGCGGATGAACCTCTCCAGCACCATCCGACATCCACTGTCGATCGATCCTACGTCGAATTCTGTGCGAAATCGAACTTCGTCTGCGGAAAGCCTCTGACCGAGCTCCTACGGCAAGTGGCCCTCGCCTGCAGTATTAACGCCCAAGGCACCCAACGGTAGAAGGTTCGCCAGCAACATCCGAGCTCCTCTTAGATGGATAGCTCTCTCTCCGTCAGGCACCTCAATCGAGCTTCGACCGACGGGTCTGGACTCTCTGGCAGGCCACAGTAATAGCCACGACTCTGCTCCATTTTCTGCGACGGATACCGCGCAGCTCCACCACTCCTTTGCAGGCCACAGTAATGGCCATGACTCTGCTCCATTTCCTGCGACGGATACCGCGCAGCTCTACCATTCCCTGGCAGGCCACAGTAATGGCCACGACTCTGCTCCATTTCCTGCGACGGATATCGCGCGGCTCCACCACTTCCTGGCAGGCCACAGTAGTGGCCACGACTCTGTTCCACTTCCTACGACGGATACCGTGCTGCTCCTTCACTCTCTGGCAAGTCGCGACAACGGGCATTGCTCCACTCCCCGCAACAGGCTCCACGTGGCAGGCCATGGTGATGGCCACAATTCCACTCCACTACTCTTCATGACAAACTTCTCCTGGCCGTGAACGGCCCGCTACCAGGTGGTTACGAACGTCGCTATCAGTCTGTTGCGCCCTCCGCCTATAAAAAGGAGATCCCAGATACGTTATTCTCTAGGCTCTAATTTTTATCTCAAAACTCTGTTAAAATTTTCGTTCGAGCACTCCATTCTTGTTGAGGCAGAGAACTGACTTGAGCGTCAGAGGATCTTGCAGGAGCACCCCCAACTTCGGTTTAGACTTCTTTTGCAGGTCCCGGCGGCGACCGCGACTCTCTCGACTCCAGCTTCTCCGACGCCGGTGGATTTTTGCACCAACAGGATTGGCGCTAGAGGAAGGACCGCAGCTGTGTCTTCGTCGTACCCTTGTTCTTAAAGGAGCGCTCAACGGGACCGCCTCCGGTCATCTTCTCCGACATCCTCTTCTCCTCCCTTTATCGGATCTTCGCCCGAGGCCTCCCCGCAAAGCATCCACTCGGCGATCCACGGCCTCCGCGGCCAGATCTCAGGCTCCGGCCTCACCTCCAGTTTTCCAGGCTCCTCTTCCTCCGGCGACAGCAGTCGGCATGGAGCAGTCCGATGATCGGCCTCCGACCGATTTCACCAACATCATCTCGGGAGAATCCCGGCAGAAAACAACCGGCGTATTGGCCGGACCTCCCAAGCGGCAAAGGATTGAGGAATCCATAACCTTTACTGAGGAAGATGCTCGGAGAGTTCAATTCCCTCACAACGATGCGGTTGTAGTTTCTTTAAATATAGCTAATTACGATGTGCGCTGCATTCTTGTCGACAATGGAAGTTCGGCCGACATTTTGTTCTACGACGCCTTCTAAAAAATGTCCATCCTTGACGGTCGTTTGGGGCCGATTAGCTCCTCTTTGGTAGGGTTTATCGACGATGCTATCCCGGTGGAGGGGGTAATAACTTTGACTGTAGCTGCGGGTCGATATCCAAGACAGTCCAGGGCTTTGGTGGATTTCCTGGTGGTGAAGGCACCGTCGGTCTACAATGCAATCCTCAGACGACCTGGCCTCAATGCCCTCCGGGCCGTGGTGTCGACCTATCATCTGAAATTGAAATTCCCTACTAGCCAGGGGGTCGGAGAAGTCAAGGAAGACCAAGCCCTGGCCAGACACTGCTACAGCATAGCCTTGCAAAGAAGTGACCAATCTAATCTCTGTCCGGTTGACGGATTGGACGCCCGCGACGATCTCGCTGAGGAAAGGGGCGGGCCAATCGAAGATCTGGTTTCGATCCCTTTGAACGATGGGAATACAGAGCATATGGTGAAGATCGGCTCCAACCTGTGGGAAGAGGTGTGGACGCAGCTTATTGATTTCCTACGAAAGAATGTGGATGTTTTCGCTTGGGTTCCTGCGGACATGCCGGGGATTGACGCAGAGGTCATGGAACATCGTTTGGCCGTTGATCCAAAGCATCGACCGACGAAAGAAAAAATTCGAGGTCATGCATCGAAAAGGCAAAAAGTGATAGTCGAGAAAGTGGATAAACTTCTGAAAATCGGATTCATTAGAGAGGTCAATTATCCTGACTGGATTTCCAACGTTGTCCTAGTCAAAAAGGCAAACTGCAAGTGGAGGATGTGTATAGACTTCAAAAAGCTGAATAAAGTCTGTCCAAAGGACAGCTATCCTCTGCCCAGGATCGATCAACTGGTGGATGCAACCTTGGGCCATGAGCTTCTCACCTTTATGGACGCATTCTCCAGCTATAATCAAATCAGAATGGCGCCAGAAGACGAAGAAAAGACTGCTTTCATTACTAATCGTGGTCTTTACTGTTACAGGGTCATGCCTTTCGGCCTAAAAAACGCAGGTGCGACCTATCAGCGGCTGCTGAACAAAATCTTCAAGGAGCAGATCGGCCGCAACATGGAGGTCTACGTGGACGACATGCTCGTGAAAAGCAAATCTTCAACGAACCACGTCGCCGACCTTGAGGAGACCTTCGGCGCCCTCCGAAAATATAAGATGAAGCTGAACCCGACTAAGTGCGCTTTCGAAGTGATCTCGGGGAAGTTCTTGGGCTTCATGGTATCGGAGCGCGGGATTGAAGTCAATCCGGAGAAAATTCGCGCTATCCAGGAAATGGCCGCCCCGAAGTCGATAAAAGAGGTTCAGCGCCTTACAGGGAGGGTGGCAGCCCTGAATCGCTTCGTTGCGAGGTCGGCCGAACGGTGCTTACCCTTCTTTTAAACCCTCAAGCGGTCGAAGAACTTCTGTTGGACCACTGAGTGTCAGCAGGCGTTCGAAGAACTAAGGAGCTACCTCGGCTCGCCTCCGTTATTGGCGAAGCCCGAGCCTGGGGAGGAGTTGTTCTTGTACCTGGCGGTCTCCCCTATGGCCCTCGCAGCAGTTCTTGTCAAGGAAGAGGCAAAAATTCAACGGTCGATCTACTACATCAGTCGCGCGTTGAGAGACGTCAAAATCAGGTATACCAAACTAGAGAAACTAACTTACGCCCTGTTGATTGCAGTCCGGAGGCTTCGACCTTACTTTCAAGGGCACACCGAAACGTTGCTCACCGACCAGCCGATTAAGGCGATTCTGCACCGGACGGATGCTTTCGGGAGGATAGTGAAATGGACGATCGAGCTCACAGAATTCGACATCAACTATCAACCTAGGCCGACGGTAAAAGCTTAGATATTGGCAGATTTTATAGTAGAATGCACTATCTCGGAGGAGGTCGAGTCTGAACAAGGTGAAGTTGACGGCCTGAAGTCCCGACTGAACCCCTCTGAAGAAGAAACAAACCCCCCTGATTGCTTTTGGGCTCTCTATGTGGACGGATCCTCCAACGTGTCGGGCGTAGGTGCGGGCCTGATTTTGATCAGTCCGGAGGGGATCGTCGCGGAGTATGCGCTGCGCTTCGAATTCCCCGCAACGAACAATGGAGCGGAATATGAAGCTCTGGTCGCGGGATTGAGGATCGTCAAAGAATTAGGAGTAGATCGGCTCCAAGTTTACAGCGACTCTCAATTGGTGGTGGGACAATTCAGCGAAAACTACGAAGTACGGGAGGACAGCATGGCTAAATATCTTGAAAAAGTAAAGGAGCTCGTCTCCGTCTTTAGGAGCTTCAACATCAGGCAGATTCCAAGAACGGAAAATACCTGGGCCGATCTTCTCTCCAAGTTGGCACGCTGGTTCCGGCTGAATTGCCCAAGGGTGTTCTCTTTGAAGTTTTGAAGTGCCCGAGTACGGAAGAATCGTGGTCCGTGATGGAAATCAGCCATGAACCCAGTTGGATCGACCCACTGGTGGCGTATCTCAGAGACGAGATTCTCTCTCATGATGCAAAAGAGGCTCGGAAGCTCAGAAATCAAGCCTCCCGATATATCCTTTATGAAGGCAAGTTGTACAAGAGATCATACTCTTTGCCCCTCTTAAAATGTCTTCGGCCTACGGAAGCTGACTACGTCTTGTGGGAGGTGTACGAAGGAATCTGCGGAAGCCATCTGGGAGCTAGATCCTTATCTCACAAGTTGCTCCGCCAAGGGTATTACTGGCCGACAATGTATCGTGACTCCATTGAATACGTCAGAAAGTGTGACCGATGTCAGAGATATGCCAACATCCAGAGACAGTCCGCCTCTGAGCTTACACCCTTGAGCGTCCCATGGCCGTTTGCGCAATGGGGAATGGATATCCTTGGACCCTTTCCCGTGGTGTCGGGGCAGAGGAAGTTCCTCCTGGTAGCAATTGACTATTTTATCAAGTGGGTCGAAGTCGAATCGCTGGCGAAAATCACAGAAGCTAAAGTGCAAGTCTTCGTCTGGAAGTCAATCGTTTGCAGGTTCGGCCTGCCGAGGATCCTAATTACTGATAATGGACGGCAATTTGCGGGAGCGAGATTCGTCGAATTTTGTGAAGACCTAAATATCTCCCACACCTTCATATCGGTAGCCCATCCTCAGGTCAACGGCGAAGCCGAAGTGACCAACAGAACTCTGCTGCAAGGAATCAAGACAAGGCTCGAAAAAGCGAAGAGAACTTGGACAGATGAACTCTATCATGTGTTGTGGGCGTATCGAACTACCCAAAGGTTGTCCACGGGGGAGAATCCCTTCGTCCTAGCCTTCGGAACGGAGGCTGTTATCCCAATTGAGCTCAAACTCCTGTCGGTACGAGTCGTGGCATTCAACGAACATCACAATTCGCAAGGTCTTAAAGCCAACCTCGACTTGTTAGAAGAAAAGCGGGAGGTAGCTCAAGTTCGGATGGTAGCCTACAGACAGAAAGTCACCCGCTATTACAACTCCCGGGTCGAAAACAAAGTCTTTAGAGCGGGAGACCTAGTGCTTCGACGAGCTGCTGTCTCGCAACCTAAGGATAGAGGAAAGCTTGCCCCAAATTGGGAAGGCCCGTACGAAGTCAAGGAGGTAGTCCGGTTCGGAACTTACTACCTCAATGAGCTCGGAGGAACAGACCTCCCGCGACCATGGAGCTCGAAAAAATTACGAATGTATTATCGATAATTTTACTTTAAATAAAAATTTTATATCCACGTGTCTTCTCTCTTGGCACGAGCCTATATCGACAGGACAATCGAAACAAACCGTGTCGGGAGCAGGAGGAGAACCTCATCTCGACATGATCGAAAGTCCGGTTACACTTGGACCGGATGGGGGGAGAGGTCCTACAACGCCCTTATGTGCCCCCACAGCCCTGTTAGGGACAGGAGGAGAGCCTCGCCCTAATATGAGCAAAATCGAAGACCCGATTACACTTAGACCGGATGGGGGAGAGGCCCTGCAACGCCCTTATGTGCCCCCACAGCCCTTTTAGGGACAGGAGGAGAACCTCGTCCTAACATGAGCAAAGTCGAAAATCCGGTTACCTTTAGACCGGATGGGGGGAGAGGCCCTACAACGCCCTTATGTGCCCGCATAGCCCTGTTAGGGACAGGAGGAGAATCTCGTCCTAACATGAGCAAAGGCGAAGATCCGGTTACCCTTAGACCGGATGGGGGGAGAGGTCCTACAACGCCCTTATGTGCCCCCACAGTCCTGTTAGGGACAGGAGGAGAACCTCGCCCTAACATGAGCAAAGTCGAAGGTCCGGTTACTCTTAGACCGGATGGGGAGAGAGGCCCTGCGACGCCTATACGTGCCCCCACAATAGGAACAGAAGGAGAACCTCATTCTAACCTGAGCTGAAACCGATTACATCGGAAATAGGGGAAGAACCTCGTCCTGACACCAACTAAGGTCCGGTCATTCAAGACCAGATAAGAAAAAGGGAACTTTTTCAGCGGCCCCTCCGCGCTCCCGCGACCCCACTAAGAGCAGAAGGAAAATCCTCACTCGAGAAAAGAAAAGAAAAAGGGGAGGGGGGTTAAAAAGGAAAGCGACGAACTGCATCAGCGACAAATGGAAAACAAACTACATCAAAGATACAGAGAACCTCGTCTCAACGAGGATTGGGGTTTTTATCAAAGTCTCCGGTCTCCAAGAGAGTTCTCAACATAGGCTGAGGATAAGACGGCTTCCTCGGGGAGACGAGAAGCTCAGACCTCCGAGCTCGAACTCTGAAAGGAGGCGGCAAACTCGAGTAGTCCTGAACAAATCTGCGGCCATAAACAAAAGGATGGGTCAATGCGACGGTGATCGGGTACCTCCGAACGGCATCGATATCAAGCAGGGCAAAAGCCGAAAGAAGCTCGGCAAACGACAATTCAACACGTGAGTAAAAGAGGTAACGGAAAATTTCCTTCTCATATCATTAACTAAGTATGCATTACAGAGCCCTTGAGGTTGAAGAAGAAAGATGACAAGAAAAGCAAGCCGACGTGGCGACGACCAGGAACCTCCAGGCAACATCAGTATCGCACAAAAAAAAAGGGGGGGATGCAACAATAACAATAGTGAATGAAAGAAGTTCGGCAGGCGACAATTTGACGCAAAGCGCGAACAAGATAACAAAAATCTCTTTTTCATTCTCGATTAACAAGGTGTACGTTACAAAGCCCTGAGGACCGAGGAAAAAAGAACACTACTACAAGACTTGAAAAGAATACATTAGAAACCGTTTCAAGCTTTCGACTTCTCCTTCCGGTTCCATCCTTCTCAGCAGTATTTCCTAGTGCGTGTGATAAATCCATCGGCTCTCGCCCCCCGCCTCGTTCCGCTCCATTGCCGAAACCCCAACCCTAGGGGGAAAAGGGGGGGATAGAATTCAAGGGACGGCGGCAGCGACGGCAGCGGCAACGACGACCTGTATCAGAAAGAACCAGAAGTATCCTGGAGGCCGTGATGACATCGGAGGCATGCACCACCACCGTGTGCTTCCCGACAACTGCCGCCCTAGGTACTTCGGCGAGGTCGGCATGCGCTATTTCCACCGCCCCCGCAACAAGTTCTACTGTCCCGCCGTCAGCGTCGATCGCCTCTGGTCCCTCGACCCCAACGACGTCAAGAAATCCGCCACAGCTTGTGACGGCAACTCTACCCCCTTGACCGGTGTCGCCCCGTTCAACTACCTTGAAACTCTCGGGCAGGATGCGCTCACCGGCTGGTTCCGTTATTAAATCCCTGTTGCTGAAGGAATTCTCCCTCGAGTCCCCTTCGAAGCTGTGGGAACCCTCAGTGGCAGTTCGGCAGCCGTCGAACTTGCAGGCCACTGTTTCCCCCCTCCTACTCTCGATCCGTAGCATCCTCTCGAGATTGACCTCTGGGGCAGAAGCTCCGGCAGGAGAACTCCTCGAAAGGGCTCGGAAGACTGAAGGCGGCGGGGAGCCGGCGGAGATGGCGAAGATTGGCACGAAGAATGTTTGGGGTCGAAAAGGGCGTCGATGGGTGGCTAAACTCTCAGACAGAAGAAAGGCATCGTCTGGACTCTCAGGCGAAATGAAGTCCCTGGAGGGAAGGAAGGGATTTAAATAAGCGACGGGGCCTGGCGTAGTTATGGTGGCGGATATCCTTAGGTCAACCAATGCCCACCACGTGTCCCCCTCACCGTGGCGTAGAGTTGACTGCTGGCGGGACCATTATGGTGTGGCGCTTGGGATTACGCTCCAGCGGAAATTCCGAAAGGACTCTTCGGATCGCCCTAACTGGAAAAAGACTCCGGCATGCGCGCATTAAATGCCAGGACTTCTGAAGGCGGTCGTGCGCGGGATTCGAGGGAGCAACTTCGGCTGTGAAAACTTCTCTGTACTTTCCTTATTCGAAACTCGAACTCGGAAGTAGGGGGACTGGTGTTGGATATAAAATACCTCATAGCCGAAGTTCGTGTCAGGAGTGACCCGTCGGAGGGATTCTACTGACGTTCGACCTTCGGCGACATCTTTCCGAACCCCTCCGGCGGTCGAGCCTCCGCAACGTTCTTGAGTCCTGCCGACGGATAAACTCCCACCAGTGTTGACCGGATTCTCCGCGACGGACGGACTCCATCCAGATGTCTACGGTGGTCGACCACCTTCTAGACTCCGTCCGGGCTCCTACAGGAGCCGGACTTCTCCCCCGAACTCCAACTGCAGGTAGACTTCGTCCGAGCTCTTACGGGAGTCGGACTTCTGCCCTGAGCTCCTGTTGCAGGTAGACCTCATCCGAACTCCTACAAGGGCCGGACTCCGAGCTTCTATCGCAAGTGATTCATTCCGAGCTTCTGCTACAAACGATCTACTACAAGCGGTCCGCGTCGGATTCCCACCGTAAGCCTTCACCCGAGCTTCCATTGTGGACGAATTCCTTCCGGATTTCTATTGCAGGCAGGCTTCGATCGAGATTCTTTGACAAATGATCCCTATCTGGGCTTCTATGGAGATCGAACTCCGACCGAACTTCTGTAGCGGACAGACTCCGGGTGAACTCCTGCGGCACGGAATCCAGCAGCTGGACCTTTCCAGCGGATGAACCTCTCCAGCACCATCCGACATTTACTGCCGATCGATCCTACGCCGAATTCTGCGCGAAACCGAACTTCGTCTGCGGAAAGCCTATGACTGAGCTCCTACGACAAGTGGCCCTCGTCTGCAGTATTAACGCCCAAGGCACCCAACGGTAGAAGGTTCGCCAGCAACATCCGAGCTCCTCTCAGATGGATAGTTGCCTCTCTCCGCCAGGCACCTCAATCGAGCTTCGACCGACGGGCCTGGACTCCCTGGCAGGTCACAGTAATGGCCACGACTCTGCTCCATTTCCTGCGACGGATACCGCGCGCTCCACCACTCCCTGGCAGGCCACAGTAATAGCCACGACTCTGCTCCATTTCTTGCGACGGATACCACGCGGCTCCACCACTCCCTGGCAGGCCACAGTAGTGGCCACGACTCTGCTCCACTTCCTACGACGGATACCGCGCGGCTCCTCCATTCTCTGGCAAGTCGCGACAACTGACACTGCTCCACTCCCCGCAACAGGCTCCACGTGGCAGGCCACGGTGATGTTCACAATTCCACTCCACTATTCTTCATAACAAACTTCTCCTGGCCCCGAACGGCCCGCTGTCAGGCGGTTACGAACGTCGCTATCAGTCTGTTGCGCCCTCCGTCTATAAAAAGGAGATCCCAGATACGTTATTCTCTAGGCTCTAATTTCTATTTCAAAACTCTGTTAAAATTTCCGTTCGAGCACTCCATTCTTGTTGAGGCAGAGAACTGACTTGAGCGTCGGAGGGTCTTGTCGGAGCACTCCTAACTCCGGTTTAGACTTCTTTTGCAGGTTCCGACGGCGACCGCGACTCCCTCGACTCCAGCTTCTCCGACGTCGATGGATTTTTGCACCAACAGTATCCATTTATGGTTGCCTTCTTGGAATGTAATATATAGGTATGCAGGTATCATCTTGGTACGAGCATAACAGTGGTGTTCCTTCTTTCTTAAATTCATTAGTTATTTGGTTGAGGGATTGTGCAGTTGTTTAACTGAGTTCTTGTCATATAACAAGTTGAGTTTGGGTATTTTAGCCTAGGTGCTTGTTTTATGCAAGTGGTGCACAATGCTTGTTTCTAAGTCAGTTATTCCTAGATATTAAGGTGATTTCCTTTTTTGTCTATTTTGGTAGTGTTTGCAGTAATTTTTTTTCCCATTCAAGTGTGTGAAATGCTGGATCCAAATTCTGGTGATTGACATGACTGAACTGGATTTCTAGAACTTCAAGACAACTATTGTCAGACATAGTCAAAGATGGTTGAACATGTTGACTATGGGCTCGTCATACGGTCAACCATGGCAACTATAAATAGTTATGTTAAGCAGATGCGAAAGCTTAAACATTGTCAGCATTTTAGGAGTTGCCCTTTTTTTTTTTTGGGGTCTTGTCACATTGGCAAATTGGAAGGAAAATGCACCCGATGCCAGGGAAATAAGAGTGGCTGATGTATATAACAACCTTCTACTTTTCTCTTATCTCTCTTCATTTTAGTTTTCGTTTCATGTGAGTTAATAATTTCCTAGTTTACAATTTTGTTAGTTATATTTCCTCAAGCAGGTTTTTGTCTTCTTTCCTTCTAATGCATTAGTTGATGGTATTTGTTCTGCCTACATTTCTACTTTATTTATTAATTTTAAATCTTCCATCATGTCTTATGTGCTACTTGTTTCAAATCTAGACTTTAAGCCTTGGTTAAATGAATCCTACCTTTTCTTCAGAGGTTGTTATCTACCAGCAGAAGCCTGCCTTCCCTTCTGTTGGTCATTGGGGTGACACCTCCTTAGTTTCTCACTCTATGTGCTATAGATGCAACTGCTTGCCATTTTTTTTGTCCCTTTTTATTTATTTATTTTTATATTTGGTTCTTCTTGGAGATTCCAATCGCTTAATCAATTTGATGTCTTTCTTCATATTTCAGTCCTTGATGGTATTCATATGCTGAAACATTTTCACATGAGTCTGTCTTTAGACATTTTGTTTCCATTAAATACTTGGATGTTTTTAATATAAATTTATAGCTGTTGTTGAATGCTTGAATGAACACTATCTTTTTCTTCCTAGTTCATTCTGTATCAATGAGAGCCCTTGTACGTATTTGTTGTAACCATAATTGCTCAACTCCTTCGCTAGAAGGTAAAAGCAAAAAAAGAAAAAAGCTCATCTTTGGGATTCTTAAAGGCATTAAGTCTCAAAAAACCCCATTCCCTCCGGTTCTATAAGTAGGGTTCAAGTGTGCTTACTGAAACTTACACTATGTTGAATACTTGATTTGGAACATTGTGCTTTTCTAGAACTCCTGTTAACAATGCTCCTTACTAGGTTCTCTAGCTTGCAATCATTTGAACTGTGCATCCTTCCATTTCCTATATAATGATGATTGGATTATGCATACTTTTGTTTCCTATGTGTATTCCATTAGTAAATGTTTTTTTCACAATAGGGTGTTCTAGTGTGGAAAAGTTTACTGAAATGGCATTCTTATTTGGTCTCGAGTGTGATTGATTTCCTATAATTAGTTAAGTGATAGTCTTGTTTATGTGATCGGTCAAGATGTATGTATCCATGTATTTTCAATTGTACAGATGCTGTTCATGGAAGAAAAATGTGCAAAATCTCTATTTTCCTCCACCATTCTATGGGTCACTTATTGTCTGTGATGGCCCCACTCCCTTTACAATTATGAACTTTTGACCTTGTGGTTAATCAATGCCCAGTTTACCTTCCTGGGTTTGATGGGATGACAGAAATACAGGGAAGAGGAAATGTGGAAGGAATGTGGAAAGGTGGGTGGGGAAACGAAAATGTCAAACATGCCTTATGCCCCCACATTGGGGGTGTTGGTGTCATATGATAGAATTGATGTTGGAGTTGCTCCATGTATTGCTTTATCTTTTTTTTTTTTTTGGGGGGGCACATGGCTCAATATATAATCTGAGAAGATGGGGATTTCTCTCGAGGGTGAGGTTTGGCACAAAGGTAAGATTGCTCCATTGTGACTTGGAGGTCACATGCTTGAAATACAAAAACAGCCTCTCTGCAAATAGGGGTAAGATTGTGGACATCTAACCCTCCCTAGACCTTGCAATGGTGGGAGTTTTGTGCACTACGTTCTTTTAAGCCAGTGATTTTTCCAACACTTTTAGAATATGGTAAACCAACAGGTTAACTAATTGGATCAATTTTTACATTTTTCTTCTGTAGTGGCTTGATGTGACATGAGCAGGAAAGTGGTTCAAGAGCCAATTTTCTTATCATAAGAACTAAGATGAACCATTTGTTTTGTATTTTTGACCTCATTTCAGGGTGGATCTCGACAAATAAAAAAGATCTCCCTACAAGCCATACATCTAACTTTCTGCAGGATTATATATGTGTGACGTATATATGTATGCATGTGTATGTTTTATATTTGTATTTAGAGATCAGGTGTGGAATTCTTTCTACTGACTTTAAATTGAGTTTCTGTTTCCCTTCTTTCCTGCTGGGTTGGAAATTCTGTATTTTACGTATCCTTATGATGGTCCTTAGGTTTCTGGAATAGGGTAACGTAGCAGGAAGTGCTCAGATTCTATTCATTTATGGAGGTGACAAGCTTATCAGGTTATGTAATTGTGTTGACAATGCCTATAAAGATGCCCATATTCTTTATGTAGCACTGTCCTTCCGATTCATTAATTCTAGTAGGAAAAAAGTCTTGCTTCTTTATGGCTGCCTTTAATGTCTTCATCACTTAGATAACGTTCATTTTACTATTATTTAGTGCCATTCCTGTATTTCTTTGAGGTTTCTCTTTTCTCCAGTTGGTACTTTTGTAAGACTTTCTGTTTCGTTGATGATTATGGTATTGCAGTAAATCTCTTATGGTGTAGAGGCTCATTTTAGTTAAAGCCTCCAAACAGAATTTGGTAGGATTCTAGAGTCCATTACAGGCTGCAATATCTGAGCACTGATAAGCTTGTTTCATGTCTTATTTTAAACAGGGCTTGCGATTATGCTGCTGCATCTTCCTCAGGGGCTGAAGCATCTGCTCAACAGGCAACTGGGGAGTACACCATCCAAGGCTCGTCTGTTCTGTCTGATATTGAGATGGCTTGCTACTTAAGCCTCTCTTCAAATGATGATGGTGATGGAAGACCCAGGGAGTCTAATGATGGAGGAGGTGCCGATGGAGGTGGTAGTAGAAATATTGAGGATGTAGAGGTTAGAATGGACCTTACAGATGATCTATTGCACCTGGTATGCCCACATCTCTGTTTCATGTTTAACTGTTAGTTTGCTTGAACAGGACTCCATTTTGATATATTATATTTCCTCGCAGATTTTTTCCTTCTTGGGCCAAAAAGACTTGTGTAGAGCTGGCGCAACTTGCAAGCAGTGGCTAACAGCTAGTACACACGAGGATTTCTGGAGGTGTTTAAAGTTTGTAAATACAGGGATCTCTCAGCAGAATTGTAGGTTTTCTGTCCTATCCTTTCTCCCTCTTCCCCTTTGCTTACTAGTATATCTATAACTATGTAATGTGCCATTTAAAAGAACAACTTTTAGTGACTCATGGCGCTGGTGGAAGGTCCATTGGATTGCTTGACATGAAATGTGAACCCGTCAAGTCAATTTTAGAATTGTTCAACCTTTGCAATCTGTTATTATTTACTTTGGATTGTGCTGAAATAACCTAAATGAACTTAAAAAACAAACTGAAAGAGCTAAAATGAACTATGATGGCCCCACTCTTTGGCTGAGTTTGAATTCGTAATTTGCAGACATGGGACATTTTCAGTGAAGTGAAAACTGAAAAGTACCCATCCTGGTCCCTTTATTTATGATTTTTTACAAGCTTAAGAGAAATGAATAATAATTTTTGCTTTAAGTTTCTTAACTGTTCATCTGGGAGATATGGTATGATAAAAGTATAGGCTGAGATTGAAGACTTCATTATGGTCCCTCTTTGTTGTTGGTGAAATTGATAACACTGCAATTGTTCAATAAGCATACCTTGCGAAGTTTTGATCTTTGTTGGTTTCTGTATTGCTTTCTAAAGACACTTCACTGATTGTCTCTAGCATTAACCAAATTGTTTCTAGAGTTCAGCAAAACTTATATTACTCATCATGTCTTAGGTTGGCTCTATGCAATTTTCTATTAGTCTATGCTTGATACCTTGGTTCACAGAAATAAAGAATGAAGTAAGGGCTTCTTGCACATCATACATGTTGAGACATTCTACTTTGTCTTTGAGGGTGTACGAGTCTGAGATTAAAAAAAAAAAAAAACATGGAGTCTGGAGATATAAGAAGTTGGAGCTTTAAAATATAACTTGTAAACGCCATACTTCTCTTATTAGAATTGCAAGAGAAAAGTGCACTCCTTCCTGGTTGAAATTAAAGCAAATCCAGACTAATTTTTTAAACTTAAAGTGACTTGACATCTCTAAATGGCTTGACTAAATTGTGGGAGCCATACCCAGATCTAGAATGGAAAGACAAGTGAAAAAATTTTAGAAATTGTTTTTTGTGTCTTTCTGGCCTTAAATCTGATGTGTTGTTGGGCTGCTGCATTAACTTAAGCGAGCTATATTTTCTTTTCTGATTATACTCTTCTAACCTCTGATTGTAATGTAGTGTGAATCACGGTTCGCAATCTCGGTATTGGACCCAATCACGGTTCACGATCTCGATATTGGACCCCATACTAGCACTCATACTGATACAATGTTGATATGCCTAGTATGGGGGTTGGTTCTATGTACCAAGATTCAGTTTGGTACCGGTATGGTACAATGTCTAGTGTGGGGTCGTATGCAGACGTACTTTTTATTTTCTCTTTGACCTTCATATTCGTATTGGAACTTTCACTGGCAACATAGAGATATGAATAAGATGTTTATTGGATAAATGATCTTTTGAGGTTCTAGTTTCAAAATTTCGTTGTATGATTGATCTACATGTGGGGCTGGCATTGGGCCTGGGCTGGCCCGAGGCTCGTTGGGCCGGGCTACAGGCTAGGCCTGAAAGATTTTGGACCGGGTTTGGGCATAAATTTAGTGATCATATGTTTTCCGGGCCAGGCCTAAGTATATCATTGGTTCGACTTGGGCTTGGATGAGGCCTTAAATGGAGCCCAAACTTAGATTCTTGTTTATGAATTGGTTAGAAAATAGGAATGCCATTCCCAATTGTGTTATCAATTTGTTTTTCTAGTAAATATGTTTCCGATCGCTAGATGGTTGCTAACATGAGGCTACAGTGTTTCTTCAGAAAAACATGAAGCTATGATATGAAAGATTAAGCTTCAATCGGGTCCAGGTCAGCCCAATTTTTAGCCCAAATGGATAATTCAGGCTGGCCTAATTGGGTTTGAGTTGAGTGTGGGCCTGGGCTTGGGTTGGGCTCAGGTTGGGATTTTTCAAAAGTTTTGGGCTAAGCTTGGCCTGAAGCTCTAAAAAAATTTCAGGTTGGTCTTGGGTAGGGGAGTGGCCTGGCCTAGCCTGGTCTGTTTTCAGCCCTATGTACGTATGATTTTCTTTGATTGGTTGTCGGTTGATGGAAATGTATAAGCCCAATGGCTTAGATAATTTGTTTGTGGTGGACATGGCTTTAGTTTCCTTAAAATCTTGGTTGGCAATGAAACATTTTAAACTTACACCCATTATAGGAGATTGGCATCATGTCCAAGAACAGGACCACCTTGTTCGACTATTGGGGAGCCCACCCCTTTCAGGAGTAACAATCAGTGTTTTAAAATGCAGTGCATGCAGCTGCATATGTGCTCCCATATGTGTATGGATTCTCTTGACCACACTGCATTGTCCATATGTGGTACTCTATGCAGTCATACCACATATAGACCGAAAAGATGATCTACTTTGCATTGCACTGCCTCACATGTAAGCCCTCTTAGCATTTGGTGCTGCATATGCAACTCACTCTTTTCTGGGTCTGTGCAGATGAAGTGGGTTAAAGCTAATGGTTAGGTTTCTTGTTGGTTGGATTTAGATGGGTGCAATAATATTAAATGGTGACTATGTTATAGATATTCTATAACACCTTTGTGACAAGCAAAATGCTGGTTGTTATTGTTATTTATATTGCTACTATCTGTCCAAAAATATAATTATCTTTGTTGTTCTTATGATTGTATATAATATTATATTTAATTTTAAAATAGTTATAAAATAGTAACTTCATATGCAGCCTGTATACCATATATGCGCTATGTGGTCTCTTGACTACCTGCATGCGGCAACTGCCTTTTAAAGCACTGGAAACAATCCGTTGGATATCATCTCCCCTGCTGCTCGAACTTTAATATTTTTCCTGTTTGTTGACATGTTATGCCCAACAGCGGGGAAAAGTATATCTTTCCTGTTCTCTTCATGGACTAGCAACTCATGCAAGTTATCTTGAGCAAACAAAGGATTTCTGGACCTTCACTCTACTATCTGTAGACAGGTAGTTTTGTTCTAATTTGCTTACTGCTCCAATGCCTTTGCAGTTGTTGCCATTTGCCGGCGATATCCAAATGCTACCGAATTGAATATGTCTGGCATTCCGAATGCTGATGTGCTTGTTATGGAAGCAATGACTTCTCTTAGGTTTTTCTTCCTAAATCCTTGCTTCGTGTCCCTGTTCACTGTTTTCAATTTACTTATTTCCCCCTTGAGTTGCTAATAACTTACTGATTTTCAGGCATCTTGAAACTTTAATCTTGGATAAAGGGCAGCTGGGCGATGCTTTTTTCCATGCTTTGACAGATTGTCCTGCATTGACCAATCTGAAAATTTCTGATGCATCTCTTGGAAATGGCATTCAGGAGATAACTGTATACCATGATAGATTGCGCGACCTTCAGATTTTGAAGTGTCGTGCTCTCCGTATTTCTGTCAGGTGATGAGATCTCCACTCTTTTATCTGAACTCTGGTTTACTTTCACTACTTCATTGAAATGTATCCATCTACTGGTATGCTTGACACTGATAATTTACAGATGCCCTCAGCTTCAAACTTTATCTCTGAAGCGCACCAGTATGGCTCATGCCTTGCTTAGTTGTCCTCAATTACATGAATTGGATTTATCTTCCTGCCACAAGCTATCTGATGCTGTGATTCGATCAGCTGCTACATCATGCCCTTTATTGGCATCATTAGATATGTCATCTTGCTCATGTGTTAGTGATGAAACATTGCGTGAAATAGCTTTTGCATGCCCTAATCTTTGCATTTTGGATGCTTCAAACTGTCCGAACATCTCATTTGAGGTTGGTTTCATGATTTTCTCGATGTTCTTTTTAATTGATGTGTTTGTGTTGATTTGTGCTCACATATTTATTTGTCTTTACTGGAAGTCTGTGAGACTGCCAATGCTGATAGATCTAAAACTTCAAAGCTGTGAAGGCATAACTTCAGCTTCAATGTCTGCAATATCTCATAGTCGTATGCTAGAGGTTAGAGCTTCCTTTGCTAGTTTTCTTGCATTAATCCATTTGTTTCATGATATCTTTTGCACCGTTATGTTTTATTGCAGGCATTACAACTCGATAACTGTGGCCTACTAACGTCTATCTCATTGGATCTGCCACACTTGCGGAATATAAGTCTTGTACACTTACGCAAGTACAGTATGATATTGTTTTTTGTCTATACCTTTGTGAAATTATCCTCTTTCATGGGCTTTATGCTAGACTGTTTAATACTTATTTTAGATTTGTGGATTTAAATTTGCGGAGTCCTGTGCTTTCGTACATAAATGTTTCTAGATGTTCAGCGCTCCATCGCATCAGCATCACATCGAATTCTCTTCAGGCAACCTTTGTTCTCATGGGACTTTCATTCTTTCTTTGTTCTTTATTTTGTTTTGGAGGTTGAAGATTCAAAGAGTGATATTTTTTGGTTTTGCAGAAATTGGCATTGCAAAAGCAAGAAAGTTTGGCTACGTTGTCATTGCAGTGTCATAACTTGCAAGAAGTGGACCTCACTGAATGTGAATCTTTGACAAATTCAATTTGTGAAGTTTTTAGTGATGGGGGTGGTTGTCCAATGCTCAGATCATTGGTTCTTGACAACTGCGAGGTTTACACTCCAGTCTGTTTCTAGATTTTATTAATGCAAATATCCTATTCAGTTTTTGAGCTCAAATTTCAGTTTCTAGTAAGAGTGCTTTGGCAAAAGTAAGGACCTGAATCTTATCACCAATACAGAGATGTAGATTATCGTAATGGTGCTATTTTTCTTTCAACTTATGAATCTGCTTAATAGTTCATGCAGAATCGTTAAGCAGGAGAGGATTGGGTAACTTCAGATGAGTGGATTATAATAATGGCATTGGAAAGAAAGAATTATATTACCATTAGTCACTGCTTGTTTTTTTCTTTTTGCTTTTTTCACATGGAATTGATGTACAATTGACATTCTGCAGCTCTTATCCTTTTTGGGTAAAGCAACTCTTCTGCCTTAGATGATATAAATGCTTGTGTTTGATTGCCTTTGTTTGGTCTAACTTTAATTATCATCCATTTTTTGTTGTCATTTGCATGAATGATCAACTACTGCTGTTGACTACTAGTCATTATTACAAATTCTAACCACCACTTATCTCCATCATTTTAGTCATTTTTCCATATGCTGGTAGGATATCAAGCGGGACGTTGGAATGGGTACTGCCCCAGGTGTTGGGACGGAGTTGTCTGCCATCTAGTATTACGAATGCCACATCCTGTGTCATCCCCTCATTGACGGGATGGCAGCATGTCCTGTTCCATGAGAAAACTAGAACAACCCTGTAAAATCTTGGTTATAGTAATAATTACTCTAATTATTATGTTTGTCATTTAAAGTGAATTCTAAGTGATTTTTTTTTTCCATCCAAATTCAGCTTTTGTGGTTAACTCTGATGGTCATGATGTGATCCATTGAATGTTTATTCAGGGAATCCTAGTGCTCTATTGATCATTTGGTAGATTTTTTTTTTTTTTGGAAGCTCAATACAGCAAGCTTTATGAGCACTACTTCATAGCTCAGTTTTGTGGTTTTGAAATAAGATAGTGTCTTATGCAAATTGTCATTTGATTTTTCTTTCGGGCTTTTCAGTGTGCTTGTGCATTTTCCTGTGAATATATTGAGGTATTCTCATAAATTCAGTATTTACTTTCTCATGACTTTCCAGAGCTTAAGTACGATAGGACTGAACAGTAGCTCTCTGGTCAGTCTGTCACTTGCCGGTTGCCGTGGCATGACTTTTCTTGAACTCTCATGTCCAAATCTTCAGAAAATAAATCTTGATGGCTGCGATCATCTCGAAAGAGCATCATTTTGTCCTGTAAGTTGACTTATTATTAATTCTTTTCATCAAATGTAGTCAGTATTATATCTATACATGTATGCATTTCATGCCTTTGCTCGCTTTATTGTACTCATGATGATATGTGCATGCATATGTACATTTGTGCATACATCTTTGGGGGTGTGATTGTGAGTGTATTATGTACCGTGTGTTTCTTTGCTTAAATAAATGTGTATGACGTGCCTGAAGACTGTTGTCCCATTATAAGTCCAGACGACTCTGTGAATCTTCTACATTAAATTGATATGCAGTTTGATCTTGTTATCAAAAGAGTTTGTAAAAAGAAATTGTTTTGCTTATTTAATTCCTAGCTGTCTTTCTTTATGTAGTATGTAATTTTAAGTAGATTCATCATGCCCTCATCTTGTCACTGAGAAGTTCAGAACATTCCCTGGAAGAGATGAATTTCAACTGCCACTATGGGCATGTGAAACTGGAATGGTCTTCAAAAATGATAAGATGCATTCATCTGCACTATTTGGATAGCATAGTCATGCAAATGGCATAATGTTTAATTTAATGGCATGAACCCATGCATGGCATACCCACTCACTAGCATATGCACATTTGCATGCGCACGCACATGCACAAATGCACATACATACAGGAGTTAAGCTAGTATCCTACTGGTGCAGTACTGATGATTGGCATTTTTTAAATTGAGGTTTATGCTGCTGGTTATGATCTACCTTATTTCACATCCCTACAAACAGAAAAATCATGTGTTCGGAGTTCTCTTATCTTATCTATGCATCATGTGGATGAAAAATGAAGTGTTAATGTACTAAAGATATATATTGCAGACCATATAAAAATCTGTAGTGTGATATTATGATATATTAAAGCATAAAAAGTAAAATCGACTGATTTGGATGCTTCTGAGCCAAATCAAATACTGTTTGACACCACCAGATTGGTCTTATTTGATGCATAAGTATGAAGTCTTTAAAATTTTTGAGTTTTAGTTTCTAGGCAATGTATAGGATGGAAGTCATGTTTAATGATGTGGGTTTTAAATTTAGATTCTCTGTGATTCATTTTACCTCGATACAGTTGTAGTCTTAATCCCAGAGGGGGGCATTACTAGTGTAAACAAGCTGAGCACAAGTAGGCTGGCATCAGCTTAAGCTTGAATTGAAATCAAACGTGACCAGCTTGGGCTTATTATCGTAGAGCCAACTCTAACTTGGCTATGTGGGTCATCAAGCAACGTGGGAAGAGGATAAATGGTAAAAATGCTGACTACTGATTACCATGGAGGTGAGGAAGCCCTGATGATATTATTGGCATGGGTGGAGGAAAGGAGGCTTAAGATATCGAGAACTGCTATCTCACTTGATGTTTTTTTTTTTTCTTAAATCAATTCTTCTGCCAAAGATCCAGTGACCAATAGCCTGATCTAGAAAACCATTGCCATCATTGACCTTGGCCTCATCATTGTCATTCCTGTAAAACCATGAGAGGAAGTAGGAACAGAAGTTGGGAGCCTCATTTTGAGTGCTCTGGTGGGGTAGAGGCCATGGTTTAGTGGTTAAGGTTTGGCATCGAGAAGAGTCGTCATTTGAAAAAGGAGAGGTGGGAGGTCAGAAACTGCTCTAGAGGCTTTTTTTTTTTGGCTGAGGTGGGGTGCTGCAGTTGGGAGAGATGGGGACAAAGAGAAGATAGAATGAGAGGCAGCTTGAGATGAGATACCATGATTGTTGAAAGACAGAAGTCAAAAGCATTAGCATATAAAATATCTTATTGATCTAAACCATCATATCTTATTCCAGTGGTCACAATCTAACAGTTTTAGTTAAGCATCAGTCATAGTTGTTGGATTAAAAGTAACTACCGTGTAACATTATTCTTTACATCAAATTTATTAATTTTATCAACTGATTCTGTAATTGCCTTTACCTATTAGTAATAACCAACACACACACACACACACACATAGTTTATTTGTTCGTATTTCGAGCTGTAGTGAGCCAAACATGAGCTAGCTGGATTCAACTCATCACCCTCAGATCTTGTTTAGGCCTCCCCCCCCCCTCTTCCACATGCACAAGTATGTTTGATCTTGTGGCTTATCTGCTTGTGTCTGGTCTTTCACTTCTTTCTAGTTTTTTCCTTGTATGAATGATCTCTGGAAATGATTGAATGCTAACAATTGTTCTGAGTGTTAACCAAATATCTTTTTCCAAAACATTCTAGGTTTGATAAAATGAAATTGTTTATTATCTCACTTTGTGTTTATACTGACCGGAGCATTCACTGTAGGTTGGTCTTGAATCACTCAATCTGGGGATATGCCCAAAGCTAAGCATTCTTCGGATTGAAGCTCCAAAAATGTCAAATTTGGAGCTGAAGGGCTGTGGTGTGCTGTCTCAAGCATCTATCAATTGCCCTTTGTTGACATCTTTGGATGCTTCATTTTGCAGGTGGTATTTTATTATGCGTGTTTTTTCATCATCTGTTATTTCTGCATATAAGCTGATTTTTCCTTCTGTATACAGGCAATTAGTGGATGACTCACTGTCTATGACAGCTGCTTCATGCCCTCGTATCGAATCTCTAATCCTGTCATCCTGCTTATCAATAGGATTTGGTGGGCTGTCATCTTTGCATTGGCTTCGACGTCTGACCCTATTGGATTTGTCATACACTTTTTTGATGAACTTACGGCCTGTTTTTGACACTTGTTCACAGTTAACGGTGAGTCTATTGGATTGTTGGAAACATATTCATTTGAATCATTAAAATTCTTACTTCCATTTAAATATTTAAATAATTTTTATTTGAACACTAACTTGATTGAATTGGATTATCTTAATTTAATAATACTTTAACTAATAATTAATGCTGCTTTCTTTTGAATAATGTTGCTCAACATGCTGTATGACTGTCTGTGATCTCGTTAGGTTTTAATATTTTGTGTAAGAAGTAAATGTTAATCTGCTCCACTCTATGAATTTTCTGACAGGTTTGACTGGAGAATTAGCCATTTAAATTTGTAGTGCCACAGAACACAAAAATATCAAACTCTTAACACATTATATACAGGAGGTGCAAAGCCATTAGTTTGAATTTCAAACATCAGAATGTTAATCTACCGCTAAAGGATGGTGTAATATATCCTGTTTGTATGAATGAGCAGCAATTTTCATCTATTTTAATGCCATTTCCTTTTCACCATTCAGAAGCATTTTTGGCCTTTATGCCTTTTATAAACTGGGAAATGTTGTGACTTCTATTTCCTTCCTTTCACAGACCCTAAAACTTTCAGCCTGCAAGTACCTCATTGATTCGTCTTTGGATGCTCTCTATAAAGAATGTGCACTTCCAGCCCTTTGTGAGTTAGACTTGTCGTACTCATCCATCGGGCAGTCTGCAATAGCGGAACTACTTGCTTGCTGTACGAATTTAGTTCATGTGAACTTGAATGGTTGTGCGAATATGCATGAACTTGTTTGGGGCTCAAATGATTTCCATTCATTGGAGATGCCGAATGATGTTTGCCCACCTAACCTTATGTTCTTGAAGAAGGACAATGAGGCTTTCAGAAAATCTGAGCATCTGCTCGAGACTCTTAACTGTACTGGATGTCCAAACATTAAGAAAGTTCTCATTCCTACTATGGCTCATTGTTTTCATTTATCTAAAATAAACCTTAATTTATCCGCAAATCTGAAGGAAGTGGATCTTGCGTGTTTCAGTCTCAGTACTCTAAATTTGAGGTTTGTGTTCCTTTCGAGACTTCACTTGGTTCAATATCAGCACTCTAAATCTCTCTGTTGATATTTTATGCTTTGGGTTATTTAGCAATTGTAGCTCCTTGGAGATTTTGAAGCTTGACTGTCCAAGATTGACAAGCCTTCAACTTCTGGTAATTCCTCTATCCATGATCAACCACAAAATTGTTTACAAATACAAGACCTACATGAAAGATACAAAATTGTTTACAAATATAATACTTATCATAAAACATACATTGCTGATAGCTGTTTCAACTGATGCTATTTTCAGTGCTTTCCTGTATATAATCTTTGTTTTGAAATCAAAACAAAAACAATTTCCTTCACATTGTATCAGTCTGGAGTTCTAGCTTTTGTCCATGGCTTCATGGTTGTCATGGTTGGGCTTACCATTTTCATGGACAGTGTTTCTTGGACTTGAAATTATTTTGTCTGGTCTTACCTGAGTAGACTTATCTACATCTTAAAGGCACCTCTGTTATCTGTTCGGCTTTGTCTAAGGCTGTCAACTGGTCATCTTTGAAGTCGCGGCATGCAGGTGTCTGTTGTGTCACCCAATGGTGAACTAAATATTCGCATAACCATCCAAATTGGAATAATTATTGGGGTCCTATCAACTGTCTACCATATGAATCCATGGTCACCACCTGGCCATTGCATCACAATTCTTTATGTCATGGAGTTTTCCATGTTACTTGATGCACTGGCACATGGCAATATATGAACACCTGCAAAAGTTTTTCATGTGCATACTGCTGTTCAAGCCATGTCTGGCTACGTGACAATCTATGGTGTGAAGCTGACCTGCCTCCTTCCGGCTGGTTGGCATGTCTCTCCTTGGCACTTGAGTTGGGGAGAGGTCCTGAGTTTTGACTCAGGATGGTGGCATTCCCATTGTTATTTTCAAAAGCAATTCATGGTATGAATTGATCTTGCCATGTTCATAAAGGGTTTTGTTCATGCGGTCACCTCTCTGTTTCGCTGTTTTCTGATTTAGTCTATAACTATCTACTCATAATATCCTCATGCTATCTCCTTCTAACAGTTTTTTATTTTAATTTTGGGTAAAATATGTTTTACAGGCTTGCAACATGCTGGCTGTGGAAGAAGTAGAAGTTGCAGTATCACACTGTACTATGTTGGAAGCCCTCAATGTCCACTCCTGTCCAAAGGTGAGATTTACGTGATTAGTTGCTATGCATGCATTAAATTTGTACACTATCACAGGTATCATGTGAATTACACCTTTTTTTTTTTGGGTTATTAACCTGTTGTTCTGTGCATTTTGTTTCTTTCCTGGACAGATAAATGCTGAGGATGTTGGGAGATTACGTGTGGTGTGCCCTAGTCTGAAACGCATCCAGAGCGGCCAACCGATGCAGTAGCATTAATCCTCCAGATTATCAGCGAGTTCTGTAACATTCATTTCTCTTGCAGCTGGTATTTTAAAACTAGTCTTTTGGAGTTCTAATAACTTATGATGACCATTGGTGCTTTTGCTGTACATACACCAAGTGGCATTGCTTCTTATTTGCTCTTGGCAGCTTTGCTAATATAAGCGCGTGGTAGCCTGTAGAAGAGCCATACGCAAGTGTGAACAAAATACAGTGGCATCGTTGTGTGTGGTTTATATATGTGAAAATAATTGTGTAGTTGGATCTGAAATGATGGTATATGGCATTTAAGATTATGTTCATTTCTTAGTGTCCTCAAATTGGCTGCTTTTAGCAGCATTTCCTCATAATATCATGTTTGAGGTGGCTGCTCTGCTATCAATCTGATTTGAGTGATCGTGGCATATCATTGCTGGAGGCTGAAATACTTTATGAGCCTACGTAATTTTGAGGCTCCCAAATGTATCTTTTTGAAGGATGAGGATTCATAAACCCTTGCCTTTTTCCAGTGCAGCTAGTGAGAGCTTTGTAGGCTGTACCGGAGATTTGCTTATGGACGGACTCCCAAGTAGACTGAAGGATGAGGTGAGCTCTAAATTTTTAGTTTTAAAATGGCTCATCTTCATTCTTTAATGGAGACCGTCTGATTCTTATGATTGGGCTGTAGGACTTGATTTGGTGAATTCTAAACACTTCGAAATGAGCTGGTTCATCTTGGTGCTATTTCTTGAGCTTTTGAGAGGGGGTACCGGCTATAGCTTCACTCTTTTTCTTTGATTGGATGAGTTGTTGTTGGCTGGCTCAAGAAATTGTGATTAGGTCAATGATTACAACACCTTCAAAATTTTGATGCATTCAGGTGGTTCAAGCATGCACAACTTTTTCATTACCAACCTTGGGTTGTTTGTTGGTAATGTCACCCTCCTTGTCTTGTTGCTTGCTTTTCTTCGTTTTCTTGTATGGCACTGTCGCTTTTGACATTTATTTTGAAGCGATTTTTTTCAACCTGACCATTTTTAAATTTTCAGAAATTATTTATGCCTTGTCTTACGTAGCTAAGTTGTTCCTAAATGCTTAATGCAACAACGTGCTTCTCCGTTTTCTGGTTTTAATAGCTATTACATAGTTTCTGATATTGTGTTCCCATGTCAACACGATAATTCTTGTGAGAATTTTCTCCACGGCGATGTTTAGGAAGTCGTTGAGGAGTCGCAGGTGCTTCACATGGGCTGTGAAGTGGAAGGCGACCTTACGATTCCATGCCGCGCCACGTTTTGCACATACGGTTTATAGGTCATGATTCAGAAATCTTGGATTGCACACCGTGGCCCAGACAGCAAGCACCACTTTGCAAGGACACGGAGGGCTTGGGCTGGCCAACTGATTAGTTGGATGGTTCCTCTTCTTGTGAAAAGAAAAATGTGTGCGCAAAGCTAAGCAATCATGCACCAATCCACTTGCACCCAAAGGGAAATGGTGTTATCCGACAAAGGACAAATAAAGGCTATTCTTTCCTCAAAAGCATGAGTCAGTACAAGAGTTGCTGGCAACTATAAGCCTAATCAGCAATTATGAGTCTCACACCTTGTCCTCCTCTCTTCTATAGTCCCCTATAGATTAATTTGACAGGTCACTTAGATCCTGTTTAGAATTGCAGTAGAGTTTTTAAAATTTTTGAAAGTGGAGTTTTTATAAAATGTTATTTGTTATTTGATAATTATATTGATAAAATATTTTGAAAAAAATAAAATAATTTTTTGATATTAGTCAGAAAATATTTTTGAAAAAAATTTTAAAATATAATTTTTTAAAATAATTTTTTTTAATTTTTTGATAAAATTAAAATAATTTTTTGATATTTTTATTAAATATTATTATATCATTTTAAAATATTTTTTGATATTTTAAAAATTTAGTTAAATAGGATGTTAGGGTCTTAGTTTAGCGAGAAGGGAATTGGGGTCGGAGAGAGGTTTGTCAATTTAGTTGGCGGTTTGAGGGTACGGACCAATTAAGCTAACACAAGAGCTGGATTTTGGGAACACTTTTGTGTGGGGGGGGGGGGGGGGGATGGATTTTGAGACAGCTCAGAGTTGAGCATAATATTAGTAGGGTACGTACCAATTAAGCTAACACAAGAGAACAAGGGCGGAAAAAGCAAAGGGCATGACTTGTGGTGTATTGAGTTACACAAAAAGGACAGGTCCCATTGATTAAGCGCTAGGCTAGACAAGGAATTTTACCAACCCCCGATTAGGCTTGGTGTTACGCTATGATGAGAGTTTTCCTGGACAAATGATATAGGTCTTTGTACTCACAAGAGCAAGATGATCTTATCCAACTCCATGATCAATCGATCCATCATATTTAGCAAAAAATCTATCAGGTGTATCGACACCACCTTGTCACCTGAGGAGAGGATTGTTTGTATGCACTTTTCATGGAAGCTGCCTAGCTAGCTGAGTCTATGGTACACAAAAAAGAAATCTATAATTTCAAGAGTCAATCCAACCATAAAAGTCCATCTGTAGAAGGAAAATTCAGTTCTAAATACAACTACAGAACGGGTACTCAGTCACATGTGAAACAAATCTACTCATGCTGATTTCTCCCACTAAAATTATTAAAAGATATTTTGCGAAAAAGTTTATATTTTGCTCAATTTCTTTCCAGGTTTGGGACGTTTAGTGTAAATATATGATCGATGGCTTAAAAAAATAGATAAAATGCTTCGGTTAATAATTGGAATCCATGACTAATTGGTATCACTCTTTGTTACTGGGACAAGGGAAAAAATTCAGTTCTGGCTGGGATCTGCTCTTAAGAAACATAGTGGCCATAGAGTAAAAGACGGGATAAAAAAATAAAATGCGACCTTGACAAAGGTGGTACATATGGCAGCACAAGGACCGGAAATGCGTTATCAATTGAAATCATCTACCTTGTTGGCAAGTTGAATGAGTTTTGTCACCTGATAAATCTAAGTGCAACGCTTTTTTCATCTACATCATATATAGTTGGATAACATTTTTCTAGGGCAGAAAGAAACGTCCTGTGACACTGCCCATACCAGTCGTCGGTTGAACTGAAAAAGACAAATTATTGACATCAGATTCACATGGAACTGTGGAAAGAAAAGGGGAGAGGACAAAAAAAAAAAGAACAGGAGAAGAAAAATCTGATTAGATTTTTGTCCACATTAACAAATGTTCGGTTTGGATAATAGATAGACATGGAGATACAGGGACTAACAAGCTATGGCATAAAATAATGAAAGTAGGGGAAAGACAGTTATCATTTTTCTTTTAATAAATTTTTTAAAGAAGAGGCAAAGCAAAGGGATGCTAACGTTAGGCCAGCGGGGGGAAGGCTTCTCTCCCTCCTTTTTCTGCCAAAAAAAAAAAAAAAACAAAAAAAAAGAGTTAAACTCAAGCCCGGGCCTGCACAACAATTATGGAGTCTTTTTTTTTTTTTTTCTTTTTCATTTTTTTAGTGCTGAGCTTTCATCTCCGTTGATATTTTTTTCTAAAGAGAGTTCATTATAAATGGTTTACCCGCATCGCATTGTTTTAATATTATTTTTATAAATTTTTATATTATGGACAGAAATTGTTATAATATATTGGTTGTTATATCATTGTCATCCACAAGAAATATCAAAATTTGTTTTTGAAGATCATGACATGTGTGTACAATAGCTGCTAATAGCTAGTAAGACTGAATCTAAGAGCAATGAAAGTGAAAATAGATATTTTTGGATGGTTTGAGATAATGAAATGATATTATTGAGCCATGTCATTGTTTCCCGAATATCATTTTTATTTAAAATTTATATATTTTTCAATTTGCATCTTTAGAGTCAAAAAAAAAAAAAAAAAAAAATTAATGAACAAGATAAAATACATTATCATATAAAACAGTTGTTACAGGCGTTACATATCATATAATATAGATTACCGAAATGGACTAAACTATTAAGCATATATTGTTATCTTGCATAATATGCAAAATAAGTCCAAAAATATTTGATATTTGCAACTCAAACTTAGATATATTCTCTGCTCCTCCACCCCCAAGTATTTATGAAAAAAAATCTAACAAATAGTGAGTTTCATTTTTTTTTTTTTGTTATTTCTCATAGTTTTTGTTGTTTCATTGGATTATTATGTTTTGTTAAGTATTTATGTGAAGGGTACTGTTATTGCAAAAAAAAAAAAAAAAAAGAAAAGATCTGAATGAATTTTTATTTTTAAAGAATCCAATTTTTGAGACCATAAAATCTTCTAGTTGTTTTGGATGGTGAAAAACAAAGGAATGCATAAAAATAGGTTTTTCAGAGTCAGCTAAATTAGACAACTAAAAACATTGGATCTTTAAATCTTTTCTTTTCCCTTATTTTAACATCATAGTTTATATTAATAAAAGTTTATTGGCTGTCATAGAGTGGAAAACCGTCATCAGTCAAAAAAAAAAAAAAGAAAAAGAAAAAAGAAAAACAGATGTTGGCGGGGCGTGTAACAGACTTCCTCTCACTCTCCCTAGCCGTTGCCAGCCTGGCCTCCCTCTGGCCTCCTTTGCTTTCTCTCTATATACAAGAATAAGAGAGGATTCTGGGAGGAGGAAATTTCTTTTGCTTTGCCAGAAGTGGAGAGAAGAAGGGAGAGTCCTTGAATCAACAACACCCGATTCCTCTTAATCTCCTTCTTCCTAGAAAGAGAAAAAAAATGAGTCTCTTCGGTCTTGGAAGCAGGTTAATTTCTTCCATCTCACATTTCTTTTCTTTTCTAGGGGTTTTGTCTTCATTACTTTGATTTTGTCGCCATTTGCTTAAGATTTCCTTGGTAAAAATATCTTTTTTATCAGATTTTGGATTGTCTTGTTCATTTTTTTCCCCCCCGAATTATGTGGTGATCCTGAGACAGGAAGTAGGGGAGACTTGGAACGTGCCTAAAAATTAGATTTTTAATTTGATGCAGTAGTTAACAATCTGATCTTGTGGAATGAGAATGTTTTGGTCCTAAATGACGCACCTTTTTTCCTTCTTCGTAATCTCTAAATTCTTTTTTTTTTTTTTTCTCCCCTTCTTTTACGAAGTGATGTCATGTCTCTTATGGTTTTGCTGTCTTGGATGTGCAGAAATCAGAAGACTTTTCGACCCAAGAAAAACGCTGCATCTGGAGATAAGGTCAGGTTTTCATCTTGAGATTTGTTGCTTTTAGTGAAAGTTGTCAGCATGTTTAGGTTCTGCATTGTACTTTGTATATTTTTTTAGTTCGAAAGTTTTTAGTATATTGCAAAGAATTTGTGGTCTATGACACTGGTCACTGCACTTCAATTAATTACATGGTTGGATTGTATTCTTCTTGTGCTCAAATGTGTAAGCACTTGCATCTCTTTCTAGAACGAAAAATTTTATGGCGACGGCAATTTGACAGTCTCTTTTGGCTTGAATAGAAAAGAAGAATGTGCCTCAACCTCCTTTTAATCAGACAGTGATATGGAGAATGTGCTTTTGAAAAGGTTCTTGTCGATGCTATCGACATAAATTATAAGATTGAAGCAGAGTGGTCGCATGCTCCTCGAGCCTTCATGAGTTAGAAGTTGCAATGGTCAGCTGGGGTGTGAATGTGCCGAGCTTTGTCAAACTCGGCTCGAGCTGGCGAACCTTATATCAGTTTGGGACAATTAGGAACCCTTGTGGTCCTTGTCCTTCCCTTACATTTGGTCATAGCTAAGTGCTTACTCTTTCCTACATTTAGCATTAAGGTTGGTCAGTTAGGCTTGTGTGATGTCTGGCCTACTTGAGTTATAAACCAACTTCTGAACCACTTCCATTTGACTGAAATGAAGGATATCCCAGTACAGAGGCACACTGAGCAGCAACCTATTAGTCACATATGAGCTGATAGAGCTGGGGGGAGAGGAACTCTAGCATACACACTACATGTATGCGTTTATTCAGAAAAAGGCACTCTGTTTGTGGCTCACACTTAACCTGTAAGTGCCATTATAAGGATAAACTAGAATGGTGCTGCTATACTCCTCTCTTTAGTATGAATAATGTTTTAAGATATTGCATTCTGACCATCTTTTGTTATTTGACATATGCTTAGTTTTGCAAATTAAAGAGATCTAACATCCTTTTGCTTTTGAGCAAGCAGGGTATGCAACTGAAAAGGCATATTGATGCAACCTTGGGTAGTGGGAACTTAAGAGAGGCTGTTCGCTTGCCTCCTGGAGTGGATCGCAATGAATGGCTTGCGGTCAATAGTAATATCTCTAACTTTTAGTTGTTGCCATGAAAAATATTTATTGTGGTAGTGGTGTATAGGCCAGAGAATTATGTTTTTGTATGAACTGGATGATCATGTCATTCAAGTCATCATAGTAATTTTTTTAATGATGAGTGGTAATATTGGGCAGCTATCTGATTCTTCCTGTCACTGGCTGTTGTTGTAACATCTGTTTGTTAACAACTCATTTTCTATTTTCCTCAGCTGTTGACTTCTTCAATCAAGTGAATATACTGTATGGCACTCTGATGGAATTTTGCACACCAACCACCTGCCCAACAATGTCAGCGGGACCTAAGTATCTCTCTTTTAGCCCCTGGGAATTCTTGTACTAGTTTCCTAACACTAATGCATAAATATTTAGGTTTTAATAACTATACCTTCAACAAAGTTGATTGCCAGGTATTTATTTCATTTTTGGTTATATTATTAGGGCACTAAGTGCTCTAATGGGATGGCTTTCAACAGGTTTGAATATAGATGGGCTGATGGAGTTCAAATAAAAAAACCTATAGAGGTTTCTGCACCAAAATATGTAGAATATCTGATGGACTGGATCGAAGCTCAGCTTGATGATGAATCTATATTTCCTCAAAAACTTGGTATTATAAAATGGAATGGTCTTGATGCATGCAGTGAATGTGAGTAACTGAAAATAATTTTATTGGACTTACCGAAATCTACTTTTGCAGGGGCACCTTTTCCTCCCAATTTCCAAGATGTTGTTAAAACGATATTTAAACGTCTTTTTAGGGTGTATGCTCATATATATCACTCTCATTTTCAGAAGATTGTGAGTCTCAAGGAAGAAGCTCATCTCAATACTTGCTTCAAGCATTTCACTTTATTCACATGGGTAAGTTTTCCTACTTGGTAGTTTTATTCTGTGCTTCTCTATTTGATGCCTATTTTTACATATACGAGATTTAAAAAAAAAAAAAATCCTTTTTTGAAATTTTTATCAGTGCTTCCCTCATCTGTGATCAGAAAGCATCCACTGAATTGCACTTGGATTTTTTTCTTGAGTAAAAACCCAAAGAAACACTATTGGGTGATCTTAATGCTTTGATCTCAAAGTGACTTTTTAATTGTTTGTTCATGATGCAAATATCTTGTCCTTTGTGCAAGCTTTTTGCTTCTGATTTGAACTAATTCTGATCTCGTGGTCAATGTTCACAGAAGTGATGTGTGTATATAGATCAAGTAGTGCCTTTCAGGTCCAGTTTATGAAATGTTGCATGTGTTACTTCAATGTCTGAGTGCTGTTTGTTTGATGTGTTTTGTGATATAGGAGTTCCGCCTGATTGACAAGGGGGAGCTTGCGCCACTCAATGATCTCATCGAGTCGATTGTCCTTGCATATTAAGGAAGCATGATTGCAGATGATGGATGAAGAATTACTGAATAGGAATTTTTGATCTAGCACGGGGTTTCTACTTCTTTTTTCTTTTTGCTTTTTATTGTTATTTTTATTTTTTTTAATATAAAACTATTCTCTTGATCATGATTATGATTCTGGATTGATTGTGACGAGACTCAATTAATTGACTTTTAGTTGGTCTGTTTGTGCGCTGTGCGTTCTTTTTTGTGTAATCTTGATCATTAACCCTCTTATTTGTGCTCTTTGCTCTCTTCTTATTCAGAGTTATAATTTCCCATTGGTTACATTTACTTCAAATTTGATAATTGATAGATTTAAGCTTATTATTCTAATATGTATCCTCATCAAAAATAAAAAAGAGGCTATGTCCTCTCCCAAAACACATTTCTTTAAATAGAAAAAAGGCCATCAGTGTCCAATATTTCCATACCAGAACCTTAAACTTCGCTCATAGACACAATGATAAGGAGATAATCAAGTATAATCAAGCAGCAGTATATATTTTGTGGATAAAGAACCTAACTTTCATGAAGCTCATCAATAAATCCCTGGGATTTCTTTCAGTCAGTCTTGTGTATGAATCTTGAGTGGGCAATTTACAGACTCTGCCATCAAATTAACTACTTTCCAGACCTTTATCATGATAAGAACCACGCCTCCTCATACCCCACCTCTTATGTGGAAATGAAACCAATAGGGCATACATTCTTCACCTGCAAAACCATCTGGATTGTTGATAAGAACTCATATTTGATGTCACTGCAAGACAAAAGTATAATAAAGAGTATACTGTATAATGAGTAAGCTCAATGTATGGAAGACTCTAAGCCTCAATAAGTAAAATTTAGTGACCGGATCATTCTTTAGAAGGGCGTTCCCATGGACTTCATAGAAGGGCTTCCAATTGTTTCATGCCGGGATCCAAGTCCTCTGGGCTGCTTTCATCACTCTGCATGCTTGGAGCCAGAAAAGCATCTGCAATTGCCTTCCCTTTATCCAAAACTGCCGTTGGCACGGTTTCCAAAAGGCTGTGATGAGAAAATCTTTATTCAGAGGCTAATTCTTTTTTCTAAAACAAGCTCAGCAATAAGTGAAAAATATCTGTCTTAATAATAACTTGGCAATGCATGGTTCCGACTCTGACTCCCCAACCTTAATTATCTGGTGCTTCAGAACATGACTACCATATCACAGAAGTTCCACTCCACTAAATTAGGAGCTAATCACTAGTCCTTGTCTAACAAAGACCGCAAAATAATAATTTTTATTGGGTTGTCACGTGTCAGACGAAGAGGGTAATGTAAAGGGAAATTTCTTCAGTACCTGTCCAAAGCCCCCAGAGCAATATTGATCTTCTTCTTCATAGATTCAACTGAAGTTGTTGGATCATTCCTCGAAGCATGCAGCAACAGTGAGTCAAGATCTTCCAAGGCCCTACAAAAGTACAAACAAGTTTAAGGAGTGGCTATAATAAATTAAGAAATATCTTCCAAGGTAGGCTAGGCCAGGTGAAACTAATTGGATCTTGTTCAGAATAATTATACCTACCTTAGGCATTGATCAACAGCATCAGAAGCGGCTTTTCCTTTACCATCATCTGTTGCATATTGTGCCACCTATAATTCCGAAGACAATGTTCAAAGCTGCAAGGAACTGAGGTCATAAAAAACTGCCACAGCAAATGAACATGAGTAAGAACTCTATGTTGGATGGATTTACCTTACATGTTACCTAGAGTATTTCATATAATATAATACGTATACACAAGAATGAACTGCAAACCATGATTATATACAAATCTGCAGTAAGCTAATGCATTAGCAGGCAAAGTTCTGTATGCAACTTTGCCATAAAAGAATCTCCAGTCCAAGTTGCATTCTTGGACTGTTCCTTCTTATTAAGGGCTTTATGAAGTAGGCAAGCTTAAAACCCAGATTATTTCAGTTCTCTTATAATTTTGAGCCTTTCACATAAAACCAAAAGCCTCTTCTTGTAGGTCTCTTTTATAACTTCGCTGCAATAAACTCTTTCATCTCAATCATTTCTCCATGCGACTCCTCAAACTTCCAATTACATCCATATCTCTTACTAGCTCGGCATAGTCATTTTAGTATGCATACAAATATTTTCCTCAAGTCTCTTGGCACATAAAAATCAACTAGTAGTCTAGAGCACATCTCCTTATTCATCCAACCTTTTAGTTAAGCTTGACTTGTCATATGTATCTCATGATCTCTATCGAACATGATACAAGTGACCATTTTGCTCATCTTTTTTGTTTTCCCTCCAGGGAATCATTTGCATTTATATTCTGATTAAAAGTGCATAACATAAACCCTATTCTAGATGATTACAAATCAAACCCATATCCTTTATAGTCTTTAACAAATATTTGAGGAATATTTCGGATTTATCAATCATGAAGGTCTTTAGGAGTCATGTACTGCCTTGTAGATCTTGAAATTATGGATTTCACATTGTAAAGTATAGGATAGTTATTATAATCAAGAAAGCAGAGGTTCAACCTTTGTCATGGTCTTATTTTATGTGTAATCCTAAAGCTTGATGCATGGTCAGAATAGGGAATCATAATTTTTTTCCGCACAGTTTTGGGATCTCCATATACAGAATCATAAGAAGCTCCACCCAACATTAAGGTAATGATCAATAGGATTAACAGCAAGTTAAAAGAAGAGAGAAAAAGGGTGAAATTTTGATTTGAAATATGATTACTGAATCAGACATCGAGTCTTCCTTTTCAGGTGTAATACACTGTTCCTTTTCCTCTCTACACACCCATTCTAAGAGAACAATTTTATCTGAGCACCATGCATTATAACATTGTTCTCTCTTACCACTGTCCATCCCATCTCCCAAATAAGTGACTGCTAGTGCATCCGTTCTTTCCTCCCATTTAAACTGACAAATATAGTTTTATGCTTGTGTATTTCTGATCTTGTTGAAATTAAGGAAATGCCATCTACGGATTCCCTTGAAGGAAACATTTTCAAGTACCAATGCTAACTAGTTGTACCAGATCATGTTCGTAAGCTTGGTACATGCCCTGTGGTGCAATACTGTATCAGCATGTGGTATATGCCTCCTATTGTTGTAACATGAACAGGAGTATTGTTTGTTGGTATGGTACTATACCATACCATAAGCTACCGGTATGGATGCTGGTATTGGTACTACTCCCCTTAAATCATAGTTTAAAATCTTTTTGTCTTCTTTAAATTCTCAACATTCATACCTCCCTTACTGCTCTTCATGGAATTAATAAGTTTGCCTTGGGATTCCAAATATAATATCCATGCAATTTGTAACTAACCAAATACCACATCATCTTCTTACCACACATACAAAAAGTCAATGGAGAATTTCTTCCAAGAATCAATAGGGATACGAGAGCTTCAACCCACCTTCCAATACACTATCTTCACAGCAAATAGTTCTAGCAGTGACAAAGTGTAACTTAACCAGCAAGCAGCAAATACAGGTTTCGCACTAAACATCAATTTGCAGCTCATATTATTGACCATAAAAGAATAAGCTGCTGACTGCTGAGTTTGCAACGGGATTGGAAGAGCAACTTACAAGCCCCAACTACATGACAGACTAAACTAAACTTAATGACTGTAAATTCTAAATTAGCGGCTTCAAGAAAAACATCTTAACCAGAGAAGAAACTACAGCATCATAACCATATACAAAGCAGTTGGTACAATACTTACCGCTCGAATATTCACGCGCAAAGATGCTGCTGGACCAGAACGCAACAAAGATCTGCTTTTGCCATACTCTGGCTTCTCAATATCCAAATATTTCTCTGAGTGAATTATTGACAATATGAGACCACAGTAAATAATAATATGATTTGAGAAGTAAATCATTGATGACAGAAGAAAACAAGATGGAAACTAAAACCACTTCCCAGCAATTACAAGGCTCAGAACAAATAGATAAAACCTATAAACTATCTGGGTGGTAACCGCTCGAGGTCTTTGTGAGTCGAGCAAAAAGCACTAATTGAGTTGAAAATGGGAATTATGAAACATAAAAGTGATCAAAGGGCCATATCACATATGAGTTCTGTTATTCAATGATAAGGTCATTAAAGCAGCTAGATATCTTGGACAGAATGACAGAAACATAACAAAAATGCAATGATCATTCTCTCTCTCTCTCTCTCTCTCTCTCTCTCTCTGCGTCTCTCTCTCATAAAAGGAAATGATAAGCGTGAACGTGATGGATTAATTCCTAGGCAAATGCAGTAAGAGCTTTCATATTTTGATCAGAGAGTAAACAATGGATATGATTTCATGTCCAAATTATACATTTGATACCATTCTACTGTTAATCCTTTGGATGATGAGAACCATAACTAGAAGGTAAAGCCTATCTTTTAATGCAAAATCTGGCTCTCCCTAGCCAATATATGGATTCGGCAGTCAAACCAATTAATGAGCTTGATAAAAGATAGGAGAAACTCAACATGTAAAGAGAGACTCGAGAAATTATATTAAATTTTCTGAGCACAAAGATGGCATCAATAGTCTTGTGAGGATGACGTGACATGCATCAGGGTTCAGGTGGTGGTGAAAAGCAGCAGGCAGCGAAAGCTTGTACTCTTATTTTTGGTGAAAACCAAATGCTAAATAAGTAAATATGAAGTTAGATTGTGCGAAATAGCTTGCGCAAAGTGTGCTAGATTTTTCTTAAGCTGCGTGGTTATAGGCACGTCAATGTCACAAGAAGGCCAAAGATCTTATGCTAATCATCTTTGTTTTTTTTTGGGAAATAGTTAATCTGCGTTTTGGAGCAAGCCTTATACATCATCAAAAATTCTGATCCATTAAACATCAATATCCCTTAAGATATATGAGATGTATAACAATGGCTGACATATAACAGGAACAATAGAAGTTATTTGATCTTTTCACTTCTCACAAATCAAAGTACTACTTTCATTTAATGCTTTTATCAATATATAAAGGTATTAATGCAAAATTTAAAATCATAATAATATTAGAACAGTATTATCAAATAATGCAATTAATGATAAAACAATGGCTAATGGCAGCTGTTGCAACACCCATTATTTTATTTTAAAAATGAATGGGACAAATAATAACCAATCTCGCCAGTATTCTGTCAATAAAGATAACATCCGGCGCCATTTTTATAATAGCCAATATTTAATCCCATCTGTCTGTATGTATTTGAAAATCCATTTCCAATAAAAATAGGAAAAATTCCAAAGAATTTGTCATCACCCAAATCCTTGAACTGTGCTTGAGTCAATAGAACAGCAGGTACGTATGTCTCCAGTGGATCCAACTTTTTCCTGATAACAAATCACAAATTAAATACTCATCAAATAATAAAATCATTTTTGGGGGGGAAAAAGGGGAACAATTTTAGCACATAAAATGACTCTGAATTGCTTTCTCTTTACTTAAAAATTAATGGAGAGCTCGAATTGCCTCGAGAATCATGGGTGGACGGTATGCCTACCGCTTAACATACTTGTCGAACGGATTGCCGGCGTAAGCACCTGAGGGTGACGGAAAGGAATGAGATCTTCAACAGTTGAATTAAGTTCCAATTGGGGAGAAAGAGAGGGGAGAGAGATATGGGGGACGCACGGTTGGGGTGGGTGGAGAGGCCGCCAACGAGGAGGAGGAGGAAGCCGACGGAGGCGGCCCGCCTAGTTGTCCCGCGATGGTCCTGGTGGGGAATAAGAGGAGGCTTCAGCGACGATGACGACGACGAGGATCTCACCGGGAACAGGCGGCGCCGCCCCTGGATCGAGGTGGAGATCGGAGGGAGAAGGCGGGCGGCGAGCGGGGTGGAGGCCATGGACGAGAAGACATGAGAGATCGAGGAGAAAGTCCTACCCATTTCTGGCCAAGCTTCCATTAGCGCCGTTATCTCGTGATAATGGCCACCCAAGATTTTATTAAATGCACCCTAGTGAGGCACTGAGCATTTTTTTTTTTTTTTCCCCTCGAGTTTCCGTAGGACAGATATATTTATATAATATGATGAATAGCTTTTAGATTAGGAGCATGTGACTTGATAAATAACATACTTTTTATTTGCACAATCTTACGGGCTGGAGCAGGACTCGAGCAAATTGGAGTGTATTTATTTAAGCTAGAAGTAACTTTATAAAAATTTAGATTTTTTTATATAAAAATATTTAAATTTACATAAATATTTTTTTTAAAATTAATATATATATATATATCTTTATAAAATATTTTTTTTACATATGTGTCCATATCATCTAATACTGTTAAAAATTAATGGTTTAAAATTAAAATGATTAAAATATCCTTATGGATAGATATGTAAAAGAAAAATTTATAAAGATATATATGTAAATAATAATTTTATGAAGATATTCATGTAAATTTGAATATTTGGAATGATATAAATGTAAAAAATTTTTTTAACATAAATATACCTCTTTTGGTTTGTTGATGAAAAATAATGTTCTAAAGTCAATCACATTTGTGATGCGATGGGATATTTTTCTATATTCTATCTTCCTAACTCATATATTTAATATTAATTATTAATAAAATTAGATATTTTATTTCATTATATGCTTCATCTTGATTTAAAATTATAATGAACCTCATAGATTAGGACAATGATTTTAGAATCATGATGAGATCATGCTAACAAGACTTAAATTCTTGATAGTCTTAATCTAAAATATTTCTAGTTGTAGGATTATTGATTTGGAGATCAATGATACTGATAAGACTGGCACATCTTATGTATACTCGATGGAGAAGGTGGTTGATCTAACAATTACTTATGTAATGACACTAATACGAAGATGTGGATGCTCATTAGAGAATGAGTTCACTGAACTGATCTAACGAGAGAATATTTGATGAAGCTTTATATGCATGTCAGCTGATTGTTCTCTAGTAGGAGTAGTGCAAGTGATCTTTAAACCTGAGATCATTATGGTTCCTTATGTATATAAATCTATATTTTGGTTCATTCCCCAACTTGACTCTCTGAAGCTAATGTGGAATATTTTAGATACAGTGAAGTGTGCATAAAGATTGTGAGTGGTCATCAGAGAATCGATCACTCCTTATAAGGAGAAAGAACATCCTATGTGATCTCATAAGTTGATGACTCAAAAAATCTTTGACCAAAGTAGGATTATAATTAGAAAGAGTTTCTAATATATCATCAACTGAGTCATCATCTTCAGATCGAGATATATATGGATAAGTATTTGGACTTAACATATTTTCATATCCATGGTTATCTGAGATATTGTATGATCGAAGGATTGAATTATACCGTAATTTATCACTGAGGAATATTTTTAGTATTTCTATCAAATTTCATATTTTCTGGGCAGTCGTGATATGTTGCTAGACATCAATCTTGACTTGTGGACTTGCAAGAATTAAAGAGTTTAATTCAGTAATCAATTAGAAGGAGTTCTAATTAATTGATGTATTTGGGTTGACCTATTCTAATTGAGTTAATTTGATCATGAACCTGAGTCTACCGTTGACTAGATATGTAACCCAATGGATTATACACTTAAGAATTTAGTTATAAACTAATCTAATTGAATTTATTAGAAATCTTATGGATTTAATTGACATGCTAGTACATGAAGTAACCCAAGTTTCCAATCTAGCTTAGCCCAAAAACTGTTTGAGCTAATCTAAAACCTGATGCCTTAGCCTAATCTGATTAGGCTTAAACCTATAGACTCAGTGTCTAAACCTCTTCATATGAAAGAATTCCATATGAAACTAACTCTTTCTAACCACCTCCATGCCATTTAATATCAACACCATTTATTTTTGAGGCACCCAGAAGGAAGAGTCCTTTTGGGCTACTCCTTTTAATTGCCTTACCTAATTTCCATATCTGCCTTTATTTCCACACACCATCAGATGGCGCCTTGAGAAGTATATGCTGAAGAGGAGAAATCTTTTTGCTTTAAGGCTCTTTCTCTTCTATGCGGTGTATTTATTTTGTGTGGAAACTAAAATGTTTGCCCCGCATGAGAAGTCTTAGTGCCAATGGATAAGATCCAAGCCCCTTGGATTCTTATAAATACAGGGCGCTCCAAATGAGTTGGCATGCATTTGAGAGAGAACTTAGGCTTGGGTTCTTAGGAGGAAAAGAAGAAAACAAACCATAAGAAAAGAAAAGAAAAAAAAATAAGAGAGGGAAGGACAAGCAGACTGTCTATTTCTCTTCGTGATTACTATATCCAAGAGTTGGAGATATTAATCAGATCGGAGCATATCAATCTTTTGAGAAAAGATTTTGGTATGGTCTAGTGGAATTTTTGAAAGGCCATCAGGTTGTAGTGTACTTTGTCGTTAGAAGAAAAATTGGCTGCATTGCTACGAAGCAAGCTTCAGCACTACATCGGATTGGCAAGATCTGCGATTGATCCTATGTGAATTATCATTGGAAGACATCTACGTAGGTATCTAGTAGAGATCGTTCCTGCATCTGATCATCATCTTTTAGAAGGTATCATTCTTACCTCAATGTTATGCATATTTTGTTTGGTTGAAATCTGTAAGGTATTTATGGGATTGAGTTTTGGTTTGTTTGTTTTTAAGAGTTGAAAGCACGTAAAAATTTTTGAAAATCATGTTCCGTTGTGCGACTGAAATCCAACAGTTAATTTTTTCTTTATTCTAATAGAGAAAGATTAACATATACAAATAAAATAATAAATTTATTTAATTTATTAATTTACATAGATAAAATGATCTTTTTATCAAATGATAGATCAAAATTATTTTATCTAGAAAATAAACAGATCGTAACTACCCATGTTTCCTCTAATGTATAATAATATGCTTTTAAGAGAAGTATCTAAATTTGATATTAGATGAATAGTTTATACATTTACATAGAATGGATATAGTTGTAGATTTGGATATTATGTAATAATAAAAATTTATAATTTTATTATATTTTATTTTAAAAATTTTTATCAAAAATATCTTTGTGAAGTATATAAGGTATATTATATTGTTATAAGATAGACATAATCATTCCATCTTACATAAAAATAAAATATAATATAGTATTTTAATATATAAAAGATTATATAATATCATTATCATGTTGTTATATTATGTAATATATTACTATATTATAGAGTAAGAGGGCTTGAATCCATCTATATGAAATAAATAAAAATTTAATTAAAATTTTTACGTATATATTTTTTTAAATATTTAAATTTACATGAATATCTTTATGAAATTGCTATTTATATATATCCTTATAAATTTTTTTTCACATCTATTCATAAAGATATTTTAGTCATTTAAATTTTAAATCATTAAATTTTTAATAATATTAAATAATTTAGATACATATATAAAAAAATAAAAAAATATACATATAAAATAAATATTTTATGAAGATATATATAAATATTAATTTTAAAAAAATATTTAAATAAATTTAAATATTTAAAAAGATATATATATAAAAAAATTTTAAAACTTTTGATAAACATACCCAAAATTTGTCTGGTACTTATCTTGCTTCTCTCGCGCTCGTCACCAATAAAATTGGATAAATTTGGGGTGATGGGAAAGGCGCGAGGGGCTCCCAAAACGGCAACATCTCGATATTCTGGACAGCAGAAATAGATAGGAGAGTGGGGACAACCCAGAACGAAGCGCCTCCGCGTCTTCTACGCTGTCCATGGCCCAAGCTCTCCTTCCCTCCTCTCTCCTACGTCTCTCTCTCCCCTCTCTCTCGCGAATAATCCCACATCGCATAAATCTAATTTTCTCTCTTTTTTTTCTTCATGCAGATGCCACTGCCGCCAAATCCGCGCGAGCTCGCCCCGTTCCATGGCTACGCCCCTCCTCCAAGGCTCCTGAGCTCGTCTTTTCCTTCAAGCGCGGCTCTCCCCATTGTAATTAATACTTATCCGTGTCAATTGATCCTTAAATTTTCCTTCTTTTAGTTGAGAGATGACACTACTGTTATGCCCAAGAATATTCATATATCATTTTTAATTCTGATGTATATGCGAAAACCAAGTTTTGAGAAATCTAAGTTGAGGGATTAGTGCAACAAGTAAAAAGAATGCTTGTTATGGGCCTTTTTTAAGGGAAACTTCTGCCATTTTCTTGTAGATATAGTGATATTGGAAGTAAGGTTGGTATTTTTAAGGTCTGCCAAGACGCCTCTCTTTTCCAGAAACTTTCTTCCAAACACAAGAATTGAGCTTCCTTGTAAGTGAACAACTGCAACTTAAATTGCGATGCGCCTTGAGCTGCAATGCAACTTCAACTACAGGGCTGCAAACAGCCCCTAATATGTGGACCTAAAATAAATGGCTGCCTGGGAATTTAGTATTTTTATGGTTGGTTTTGGACCTCCCATAGAATTTGCTATATTTACCGATGTCACTCCCAAAAGAATGATTCACTATTCCGGCCTATATTAACTCAACTTATTTGGAATTATTTCACTTTGTCTGTGTCTCCACAATGACTAGGTTTAGGATGAATTCCAAATTGAGTCAAACCCCCTCCTTTGCATTCGCGATGCAATATTCAAGTGCTAAATTTTTGATTGGAGAAACTAGAACATAATCTGATACTATAAGTTCGAATGTGTTTGTACCTGCCTTTATGGAGCAAAATAGTCTAGTGATGAAACAATGAATACTTAGTTGTTAGTTTCTGCTATATGCTTCGGGTTGATATCTGTTTGTGTGCTGTGTGCACTTTAATGTCTCAACTACATGTGAACTTTTGCTAATACTTCAACAGTATATGATATCTTTAAACACCTATTACTGATTGCCATTGTAGCCTTGTTTGAGACAGAAATATCCTCTGTTTCAGTTGTCCATGGTGTAGTCCTGGATTAATGCAATTAATACCCGATGGAATGAAACTGCGAGGTTCAATAAGAAGTGCCAATGCAGAGAGATCATAATCTATTAAGTTAATGGACATCATGAATTCTTCATACTTAATGAGTCTTAAAGTCCTTAACTCCACCTAGCTGGCTTCAATACTGTTCACTAAAATCAAAATGCTGAAGGAAATGAAATTTGAGTCTCATGTTGCAAAATGTGGAGATGGGTTTCTCTTTGAGTGCTTGTGGCCATATTTTGCCTCAGTAAGGGAATTCTGTTTTAACATTTTTAAAAAACTTTGAATATGTCTCATCATCCTAGTGGAAATTTAAACGTTTTACCTTTTCCTTCCAAACAGTGCAGTTGGGTATTGTATGTAGACAGTTCATTACTATAGAAGTTAGTGGGCTGCTATGTGTTAATGAAATTACTACCAAGTGGAATTCTGAGCCTGATACGTGTTGAAACAAAGAACCTTCTCCGAGATGGATGAGCTGGGCATCTGCTAGGCTATAGTTGAACTTGTCGTTTCTTAGATTTATCTTATTAACCAGGTGAAAGAATTAGGAAAAAAAAAACCATCTTGACTCTTTTGGACAGATGGGTTTTTTTTCAATATGGTAGTAATCATGGTTTAAAATCTGTTCCAAAATATAAATTATTTCAGATCTTTGATTGCCAACTCAGAATGAGAGTTGAAGCAGATGTATATGCTATTTCTTGTTTCCTTCTGGGGAAAAACCATCTAATGAGTCAAAGCTGTTCAAATTCAGTTTCCCAAATACTAGTTGTTTCTACTGGTTGTTTTTAAACAAAAGATATCTGACCCTGAACTAACAATGAGTGCTGCCTAATATAAATTTTCAGTAGTGCTGTGTTATTTATTTTCTTAAAGAACAGCTTGACTAATGTCAAAAGAAAATGACAAATACATCTATTGGGATGTGGACTGTGAGCAACTGTTATTCCCTTTTGTCTTTATGCAGTTTGACAGAGAATATTTGAATTTTGAAACTCTTTGAAAATGCAAGTGATTGGGTTGGTTTGGATTTCCATATCTGAAAGGAGTTGCTTTGGACGAGTCTTGCCTTATGTAAATTTATACATGGAAAACACAGGAGGAATCAAATACTAGGCCATGGATTTTCTGTCTTATTGTGTTATTTGTTGCTCCCTTCTCTTTTTTGGAGTATTCTCCTGGTTTTTTATGTTTTCTTGTGATTGTAACCCAAGTTTGTGTAAAGTAAGCACTTTTTTATCATTATTTTTGTGTGTGTGCTTCCAGATATGCATGATTCCACACAACTAGAACCAGGAAACATGTTTGTCGTTCTGCTTTCATCTGCATGATTCCATGCTCCTAAGGACCTGTTAAAGGCATTTTAGTTGATGCAATGGAATGCATTGGACTATGGACGTGCTAGCATTGGAATTTCTTTATTCTCTTTGTTCTCATAGACACTTATTGCTTCATGTTCCTTGTTGCCATATCACCTGAGCCTAGAAGAGCATAAAGTTATAAGATTTTTTGCACACTATATATCTACTGCTTCAGAAGGGATCTTAATCACTATTACATTCCAGAAATCTTTAGCTAGAGGAGTGATTTATCTTTAATTTGCTATCTATTTTTAAGATACGTGCATTATTACACTGCAAAATATTGTTTGATACCTTTCTTTAGAAATTTACAGTTTTAATCCTTTTTATTTTTCATGAACTTATTCATGTAAAATGCCAGATATGTAGGCCTGGCTTCAATATATTGCCCAATAATTTCAACAAGAAATAGGCATTATGTTCTTTTTTTTTTTTTTGCTGTTACATAACAGCATTCAAGAATTAAGCCAATTTCTTTGATTTTAATGAAGGCATATGGTTTCAGTTTTTTGGATTACATCTAGGAGAAGGAAAAATGTATGTCGAGCAATGTCAGTTTCCATAAGGTGTGAGCAGGGTACAAAGCAGAACAATGGATTGGATGTATGGCTCGGTCGCCTTGCGATGGTTGGGTTTGCAACAGCAATAACTGTTGAAATAGCGACAGGGAAAGGACTTCTAGAGGTATGGTTTCTATTAAAGACTAGAAATATGATGCATGTCAACTGAAATTATGAAGCATAGTGAGACTTATGGTAATGCTGAAGCATGTAAATGATTTAATTATTCAAGCATTAGTAAGACAAGTATGTATTTAGCTTTTAATATACGATCATAGATATCTATATTCAACCATTTATTGCTTTGTTATCTTATAGCTTTGCAATAGTCATTAGATTTCTTTTCTTCTGGCCTTCGGGGAACTGTAAGACGATGGTTTCTGTAAATTAAACGTCTTGATTCTCCAGCTATTTGTAGTCCTTCAAAGTATGTTCTTATCTGACATCTTGATATGCTAATTGTTTTTTTATTATTCTCTTATTTTGTAATACATTTCTCATGCAACATACAACAGGACAAATCTCCCTAGATGATATTGCGTGATTGTTATTTGAGTATCTCTTAGCATCAAATTTGAACAAGACCTTATTTTCATATCCATTCCCACTATTTTGTTTTGCATAAACTGCCCTGTATCTACTCTTATCCTCCAAATGTCCTCCATATTCAAACATATTATTCGTTCATATTCTTATCTCATCATATAAAGAAGCATCACCTGCCAACAAGATACACCATTTTGCTGTGTGCCATTTAAACTCTCTAATATTGGCACGGATCTTCAATACACCAAACTTCCTTACTGCGCACCAGTTATGTACGAAGTATGCTTTCTTGAATAGTTGAAGTTGATAGGCAAAAAAAAAAAAAAAATGAAAAAGAAAAGAATGGAAAGGAAAAAATTTTGAGATCCATGATTTTTCACTTCTTGGTGTCTTATTGTTATGCATAAAGGTGCATCGGGTTTCTTTTTGTTAGGCCAGAAGGAGACAGAATGAAGTAGTAGGAAAAGAAGCAGGGGTTAATGAAAGGACTCCATCCTAATAAAAGCATATGATGTCAGCAGCCTCAATGATAGTTCATCATCCCTTATGGATATGCTGGTTCTATATTCTATTAAAGCCTGCTCTGAAATGTGAATCTTGTTAGAGTACGTTTTTCAGTAATTCGTCTCATTTATCCCTTTTTTTTGGAGGGGAGAGGGAGACCCACCCCCACTTTAATTACTTAGGTTTAAATAGTTGGGAATGCACCATCCAAGACTTGAACCTAGAGCACCTGGTTGCTAAGCAGAGGGGTATAACCACTAGGAGAAGTTCTAGTTTACATTTATCTCATTGTATCTTACTGTTCATCACCATGAAATAAAGATTGTTCACAATCTTTGTGCATATAGTATGCTTTTCCTTCCAACTTTGCCAGATTTTAGATTTCTTGATTATTGTTTCTTGCAACATATCAGTTGTCAGAATAGTCTCTCACTTCATGTTTTTGGCATTGCCTACTCTCCTTTGCCTTGTTGTTTTCGCTGAAGTAATGACCAGTCTCTGTTTCATTAAGACATGGTTGGCAGTCTGAGCACCACTTGGTCATGTAGGTGACCTGTTCGTTCATGTGATTGGATACATTCAGAATTCTAGCAGTTCTTTGGACAATTAAATTTCTTGTTTGTATTACTAACATCATTTCAAATCACTAATGACCTAGTTGTTTTGCAGAATTTTGGATTCACTACGCCACTACCAACATTAGCATTGGTTGTTACAGCATTAGTGGGTGTTCTGACAGTGTTCTTTATCTTTCAGTCTGCCTCACAAGATTGATTGCTCTTGAAGATGTATATATGTTTTCCAGTTTAAGGTTCCTAGATTTCATCATTTTTTTCATGCCTATGTATTAGCTGCTAAACGACAGTTCTATTATGCAAGGAAGATGGTTTATGTAATGCGTGGATCCATTTTGCATGCTTTTCATTGGAAAAGTAATGCATGGAGATGGTTTATGTAACATTTCTTTTGTTTAGAAACCTGGCATTGTATCCTATTACTTGCAGTATACATCCCAAATCACTCTATTGCCTGCTATGCAAAATTCGTCTCTGCTGCATGATAAGTTGAATCCATTGCAAAAGTTTAATAAGTCTATGAGTTTTAATCTTCTAAAGGTGTTTTCTTCGAACATTGCATGTCAAGATACCAACCTCTCATCTATTAATGAAATCAAGATCCCTTTGAACAGTGGCAATGTGATGGTAAACTGTAAGGCTTCCTGAAACAAAAGCAAGAGCTATGGCCAACGGACATCAAAATTTATGGTCAACTTTCGATCATGTGATCTACAGGCTATAGCATAGTTCAAGACAAGGAACAAGAGGATCGTCAGAAAAGTCTAAAAAAGAAAAAATTTTAGAGTTTTAAGGCCTATCTAGTATTTCTCCTATTTCTATATTTGTCTTTAGAAAAAGAATAATAAACCAGACAGAACATGTATAACTAAACTTTTTTGTTTTTTTCAAATTGTTGTAAAATCCTCATTTTTAGAAGCAGAAGTTTATTGCTTTCGGAACGAGTGAAAAAGAAAAAAAAGTAAAATATAGAGGAGATTTTCTGTAAATACTATCTTTGATTCTTAGACATCGATCTCGTTATAATTTTTCACTAGTTCGGATAAAAACGAAAACACAAAACTAACAATGATACGAAAATGGCCTTAATGTTAATCTTGAAGAAAGCCAGCACAATGATACTTGCAGAGTGGTAGCTAGGCAACCAGAGAGAAACAGGAAGCAGTAGCAACTATTCAAAGAGAACTTAGATAGAATGCAGAGATTTGTGCATGTCATTACTATTGCTATTAATTGTAGAATAGCATATTATCTAGAGTAGATTGATTATGCCGGCCCAAAATTCAGAATAAATATCAAATATAAAAAAAAAAAAATATTTGTAATAAATTGCAAAAAAAATTAGTAATAAAAGAAACAAATTAGAAGAAAAATATAAATATATTCAAAAAAAATATTTTATCTCTTTTTCATAAAAGACATCTTACAAAAGGGACTCCATACATAAAAAAATTTTCTCCTCAACTCTTCATGTAACTCTTTCCCTTGATTTATAAAACTACACTTTCTTTCCCACTAAAAGATAACAAATATTAGTATCCCACTCCAACTAAAAAAATAAACTCAAATATATTAAACCTAAAACTCAATCTAACAATTAATACAGACTTCAAGCCTAAAACCATTAAAACTAATGGCCAAACAAACAGAAATCCTCTTTTAAAACTAATGACCAAACAAAAATCCTAGTAGGAGTCGGACTTGGCAATGGATCTCAACAGCCGTTCTCATCGACAACCCTTTGGACAGGGAGGGTGGGTCTTTGAACTCATTGGCAGCCATTGATCGATACATGCCTGGTGGTAGACATGCCTGCATTGTAGGAGTACGCGCTCCCCTTCTCCTTCTGCCAGCTCCTCCAAGCATATCGGGCAGCTACCCCAACTCAGAAGGCCTGACTCTAGCATCAGACAACGACGAAGAAGAGCCGTCATCTATGTAGATGATGACTTGGTTTGACTCGAGGAGCTGTTGACGAGCATCAGTTGATGGAAGTAGTTGTAGAGAGAGCGAGAAAACTTGGTGATGATGTGGTGAGAGAGGGAGAGAGAGAGAGATAGCTACCATATATAATAGAAGATGGCAAGAAGACAGCAACTAATTGGTGGTGGCTCTCCAACTTCTCATAGTAGTTGGAGTAGCGCTATTAGTAATTTAATGTTAGTAGATATCAAGTGTTGCGGCCAATCGTCTCGTCGCTCGATCGCCGGGAAGCGTGCACCTGCAAAAGGAAGTCCGCACTGACCGGAGGTGGCTCCGGCGGGGACCCTCCGACGGTCAAGTCAGAGAGGTGACTGGGCAACAGTGAAATGCAGACAGAGAGCTCAATCGAGAGAGAGAGAGGGAGAGAGAGGGGCGAGCCTGCGTTTTTGAGAGAGACGGAGCGGATCCCTCTTTTGCACTGTTGCCTTCCCCGGTATATATAGTGGAGTTAGGTATGGCGCCGTCATTAATGGCGCGGACAAGTGAGGAACTGTCAACTCACTGTGGGCTGTCAGAGCCGCCGTGAAAACGTCATGTCGCCGTGCGGCCGTCCAATCACCAGGGTTGACCCGGCTCCCGGCGGGATAATGCCCCTAGGTAACTGCGCCGCATGTCCGTGTCAGAGCTGACAACGTCTGGCGGCTGTACGGTGGTTGGAGGAGCCGACCGACCTAAAGTCGGTAGCCAGCCGAGTGGTGTCGGTCCCCTCCATCGGTCGGCGAGCTTTATGTAAGTCGGCCATATAACCTCGGGGTTCAGTCGGTCGGGATGGATACGCCCGACATACCCCCAGTCGGCGATGGGCCGTTGGACGGCCGGCGGTCAGCCGCTGACGGCATCCGTCAGTCGGTCGCCCCGACCGACGATCGGTCGGACGGTCGGGCCCTCCGGCAGTCGGTCGGGCGGTCGGGCCCTCCGGCAGTCGGTCGGCGGGTATCCCCCAATAGTTGCCCCCCTCCACTCCTAAGTCGGGTGGAGAGCTGGCCGAGACTTTCATTCGGGCAGCAATCCCGGACGACTGGGAGTGGATTTGTCGCATGTGTAGATCCGACCGTACTGCTGGATGATCCGATGTCAGACGTCTCATAAATGCCTAGCGATCCGGATGTCCAGTCGATTTAGAAGTCACGTCGGCGTCAGGTGTCAGACGCCACGTCTTGTCGCCGTCAGTCGTTATGTCGGTGTCAGAAGATCGGACGCCGGACGATACGGCGTCAGTCGATCGGATATTCGGCGCCGATCGCGGGAGAGAGGGCCGCTGTCAGGCATCCCATCGGGAATGCAAACCGGTGGGGGCGCGTGAACGCAGGGTCGCGCCCCGCGTGCCGCGTGTCAAGGTGGTTGGCCGGCGCCCCCTCCGGCAGTTAATGCGGGCGGTGCGGCCGTCCCGGGGTGGGGCACGCCAAATCCCCCGCCAACCGGTGGGCGCCACGCGTCGCGCATCTGCAGGTCTTCGGTCGGCGCGGAAGGATCTCGGCCGTCGGTCGGCCCTATATATATAGGACCTTCCGGACCCCTGACCCACATTTGCAACATTTCGCTGGGGAAACTCTGTCCGGGCGATTTTCCAGTCGTCGCGGGCAGAGCTCTTCTTCGCTTGCGGAGGGTCCATCTGGTTCGTGGTCCCTCCTTCTCCTTCTTCCTTCCTTTCTTCTCTTTCTTTTCTTTCGGCCCCTGCATAATGACCAGGAAACCGACTCAGGGAGCTCGGTCGGGGAACCCGACTGACGACTCCCGATCGGCTCCGAAAGATGAGGCCTCCTCGCTTTCGGGGCCGAATGTCGATCAGCTTCGGGAGCACTATCGCATCCCGGAGCAGTTTCGGCTCTCCGCTCCAGGGGTCGGTGGTCGGGTCAACAACTCTCCGCCTGGCGATCTGGCGCTGTACATTGAAGACCTTCGCGCGGATCTTCGACTTCCGATTCCGGAGTTCGTCCGGAATCTACTTGATTACTACGGACTCTGTCCGGCGCAACTGGCGCCGAACTCTGTTCGGTTAATCATTTCTTTCGCGCTGTTGTGTCAGCTCTTGCCGACCAACCCCCGTGTTTCACTCTTCCGGCCTTCTTTGTGCTCCGACCCCACCCTAAAGCCCGAGGGTGGTGGCTCTTCAACCTCCGGAAGGGTCTTGCTTTCATAACTGGTCTTCCATCGTCCATTCATGGATGGAAGAACCAGTTTTTCTTTGTTTCCTCCTCTTCTTCCTGGGGCTTTCCTTCTCGTTGGGGTATACCCCGAACAGAGGCCAACGACAACAGTCGGGTGGATGCGGACGACCGGGAGGACTTCCACCGACTGAAGGACATGTCGGTACCGAAGTAGAGGGAGCTTGTTACCGAACAAGCTCTCTATGACGCCGGCTTAAGTCTGGTCCCCCGAATAGGTATCGCCCGATCCTCCGGCTTTCCTTTTTGTTCATCTTTTGGTCGGCTTTTGGTCCAGCCTTTAACTCTCTTGTCGGTATTGCAGGGACACCACCGAGGATGAGGCCGACGGATGCCGAGATTCGGCAGTTCGCCAAGAGGAAGAGGCCAGCATCGGGGGCCGGCCCTTCGCATCCTGCAAAGAAGCCAACTCCAGCCCCGCCGATCGTCGAGTCGCCGGCAACCGTCCAGTCGGAGCCGGTCATAGCTCTTGCGGCTCTGACGGTCCAAGTCGAGGAGAGGCCGACTGAGGAGGCGGCCGAAGGAGTATCGGTGTCTTCGCCTATGCGGGTGGAGCCGGATGACGTTCGGGAAACCGAACATCGTCCGGCGGCGTCCGTTGGCGCAACGGGAGGCACCGGGTCAAACTCCAGCGTCCCGTCGCTGCCAGTCCCGTCGGTCGGGGCAACTGATCGGGGGAAAGCCCCGATGGAGCCCGCGGAGGAAGATAGGTCGGGGAGCCGCTCAATGCCTCCCGACGCATACTACCCCGAGGGTGCGTCGGCGTTGGCCGACCACAACCTCGCGAGGAGGTTGTGCCAAGGGATCCTCCTCCCAGCTGACGTAGAGTCGCTGCGGTCCCGGCAGGTGGCCGAGATGCTGTCGCGGTTCTACCCGACGATGGTTGAGGTAAGCTTCGCATCACTTTTTCCTTTAACTTAGAAATTTTTCGGGTGATGCGATTCTGACGAGGCTTTTTGGTCGGCAGCTGATCTTCACAATGTCCGAACTGGAGGCCGGGTACCGAAGGTTCGACAACGTTCGGGCGGCCTTCAAGGAGAAGTCGGCGGCGGCCGAAGCCGAGAGGGCAATGTTGGCCGACCAACTCCAGCAGTCGGCCGACCGGGAGGCCAAGTTAGTCGACGAGGTCTCCCGGCTTGGGTCCGAACTCCGGTCGGCCAAGAAAGAGGCCAAGCACAAAGGTCGGGCCGTGCGTCGTCTTCGACGCGAACGGGATGGCGCAACTGCCGAACTCCAAGGGGAACGCGAGCAACTTCAGGTCAGCTTGGGGAAACTCGCGGAAGCCGAAGAGGAGCTGTCCATCGCCCAGATCGACGCCGAAATGGCGAGGGTCGAGGCAGAGTCGGCGAGGCAGGAGCTCGCCCGTGCTGAGGACGAGGCAAGGTCGGCGAGGGAGTCGGCCGATCGGACGGTGGAGGACTTCCGGTCCTCCGACCAATACCGGGAGGAGATGCTCGAATCGGGCTTCGCCTCATACCGGGTCGGGTTCGAGGACGGTCGGGACGCCGTCCATGCCTTGTACCCGGAGTTGGACGTCAGCCGCGTCATCCCGCCGCTAGCCGAGGAGGAAGGAGTCGAAGGAGAAGGAACGGAGGAGATGGCCGACCAGCCGTCGGGAGGCGTCATTATGGAGGAGGCCGTCCCGGAGCAGGTGCCGACCGAAGTCCTTCTGCCGACCGAAGCCCATCCTTCGGCGACCGACCCAGCGCCGCTTATGGCCGAGACGCCGATCATCCCCGATCCTCCGTCGGTCGAAGAGATCGACTAGGACGGATGATCGGCCCTGCCGACTATCTTTGCTTTATGTTTTCTGAAAATATATGTAATCGGGCCTCGACCCGACTTTGTAATTTCTTTTCACCAATGAATGAAACTTCTTTCTTTCTCTTCTTGTTTGTAATGCCGACCATTGCTGCGATGTGGAACCTTAGTCACTAACTTAAGCAAGTCGCCAACTTACGTAAGTCGATAGGACTTCGACAATTTGTGCAGCCCCGAAGGTAGAATGCGTCCCGACTTTAGGCCGGCTTCGGGTAGTCGAAGGTTGTCAGTCGGGTCCATTTGTTGAGTCGGGAGCCTACCGAACCTGGTAAAGGTTAGGGAGTCGGACTTTCGTAGATGCGTTTAGTCGGTCATTTGCGTCGCAATGTCGGGGAACGATAGTAAGTCGGGTCCCCACTCTCCTGCGTCGGGTCCTGTATCCTCCGACAGACGGTAGCAAGCCGAATGTCGTTCAGCCAGCCGAAAGTCGGTCGGTAAGTCGTGGATACGACTAAGGTCGCGTCGTGTGATAGACGGTGGTAGCCGAATATCCCTCGACCAGCCGTAGCCCGATCGGAAGTCGCGACAGCAGTCGCGTGGGCCTTTAGCCTTTCTTCGGTCGGGGCCCGATCGGCCTGTCGGCCGATGGCTCTGCCCGAAAATTCGACCGTAGAAGGAGTATGAACTCCCGTTGCAACAGATGCATCGGCCTTTGTCAGGGGCGGATGTGTTGCCGAAAGTCGAAGGAGTGTTGTCTCCCGCAATTGTTGGTGCATCGGTCCTTGTAAAGGTCCGATTCATCACCGATTGTTCGAAGGAGTAGCAACTCCCGTTCATAAGAGTCCGTCGGCCCTTGCGAGGGTCCGACGCAACGTCGAAGGAGCGTCGACTCCCGTTTGTAGATGCGTCGATGCTCGAAAGAGTCCGATGTGTCGTCGGTGCTAGGCCCACGTTGATGCGTCAGGGCTGAGCGCCGATCACTAGTTGAAGAGTTAGAACTCCGATTTTTCAAACTGAACTTGTATTCCGACAATGAAATTACAAAATTCACTGGTAATACAGCTTCAAATTGTCGACGTTCCAAGTTCGGGGAATGGGTTTCCCCTCAAGGGTCTCCAGCCGATAGGCTCTCGGCCCGAAGGTGTCTGCAACCTTGTAGGGTCCTTCCCAGTTGGGAGCCAGCTTCCCTTGGTCCAAGGGCTTCGACACTTCTGCCTTCCTCAAGACTAGGTCGCCAGGCCTGAAGAGCTTTGGTCTGACCTTGGCGTTGTAGTACCGGGCGACCCTCTGTCGGTACGAGGCCATTCGGATTTGAGCCTCGTCTCGCAGTTCGGGGAGGAGGTCTAGGTCGGCCCTCCGACTCTCGGAGTTGTCTGGTTCTTGGTACTGCTCGATCCTTGAAGAGGGTAGGCCGATCTCGAGCGGGATCATCGCCTCCGTCCCGTAGGCCAAGCTGAACGGCGACTCCCCGGTCGGGACGCGGGGGGTCGTTCAGTAAGCCCACAGAACGGAGCCCAGCTCGTCGACCCAGAGACCTTTGGCTTCGTTTAGTCGGGTCTTGAGTCCATGGAGCAAGGTTCGGTTGGTCACCTCAACCTCACCGTTGGACTGTGGGTGCCCGACCGAAGTTAGTCGATGGCGGATGTGGAACCTGACGCAGAAGTCTCTGAAGTCTTGGTTGTCGAATTGCCGTCCGTTATCGGTGATGATGGTGTGCGGCAATCCGAACCTGAAGATGACGGACTTTTGGATGAAGTCCTCCATCTTCCGCTCGGTGATCTGCGCCAAGGGTTCGGCTTCGACCCACTTCGTGAAGTAGTCGATGGCGACAACGATGAACTTCCTCTGGCCCGACGCCGGTGGGAATGGGCCGAGAATATCGACTCCCCACTGAGCGAAGGGCCACGGAGCGACAATGGGAGCGATTTGGCTGGCCGATTGGTGCTGAATATTGGCATACTTTTGGCATGGCTCGCACCTTCGGACCAACTCTGTCGCATCCTTCTTCATGGTCGGCCAGTAGTAGCCTTGTCGCAAGACCTTGAAGGCTAAGGACTTGCCCCCCAAGTGATTCCCATAAATTCCTTCGTGAACCTCTCGGAGAGCGTAGTCGGCGTCGGTCGGCCCCAAGCACCTGAGCAGAGGGAGGGAGAACGACCTTTTGTAGAGTCGGCCGTCCATAATCACATATTGCGACGCCGACCATCGGAGTCGCTTGGCCTCCGCGGGGTCTTCGGGATCGGTCCCGTCGGTCAGGTACTGGACGATCGGGTCCATCCAACTTGGTTCGGACGTTAGCTGCTGCACCTCTTCGACCCGATCGATGCTCGGCTGCTGGAGATTTTCGACGAACGTCCGACCCAAAGAGTCATAGGCCGACGTTGCCAATCTGGAGAGAGCATCGGTGCGGGCATTCTCCATCCTGGGGATGTGGGAGATCTCGAAATGCTCGAGGCGTGCCACGAGGTCCTTGACCTTCTGAAGATACTTGATCATGGTCGGATCTCGCGCCTCGAAGTCGCCCTTGACCTGCCCCACAATCAGCTGAGAGTCGGAGAATGCCCGGAGGCTGTCGATGCCCAGCTCATTCGCCATCCTCAAGCCCGCGAGGAGCGCCTCGTATTCGGCTTGATTGTTGGAGGCCTTGAAGTCGAACCGGAGGGCGTATTCGGTGACTACCCCATCCGAATTCGTGAGCAGGAGCCCGGCCCCGCTTCCCTGAGCGTTGGAGGCTCCGTCGATGTGGAGTACCCAGGTGGAGATCGGGTCTGGCTCAGAGGCCGAATCTCGTCCCGGGCCTCCAGCTCCCGACCCTCGGTCGGTCGTCGGGCATTCGGCGATGAAGTCGGCCAAGACCTGGGCCTTCAAGGCAGGCCTCGGCCGGTACTGAATGTCGAACTCGCTAAGCTTCATCGCCCACTTAGCGAGTCATCCGGATGTGTCGGGTCGGCGCAGTATGGCCCTCAGGGGCTGGTTGGTAAGTACCACGATGGCGTGGGCCTAGAAGTAGGGTCGAAGCCGTTGCGCGGAGACGGTCAGGGCGAAAATCATCTTTTCAGTCTCCGAGTATCTGGCTTCGGCACCGTGGAGCACTTTGCTGGTGTAGTAGACGGGCTGATGAGTCCGGCACTCGTTTTCCCGAACAAGCACCGAACTGATCGCCTCGGAAGATGTGGCCAAGTAGAGATACAAGGTCTCCCCGACTTGCGGCTTTACGAGCAGCGACGGGGAAGCCAAGTACCTTTTCAGGTCTTCGAAGGCCTGTTCGCACTCATACGACCAAGAGAAGCCGTTCGCCTGATGCAGAGTCTTGAAAAACGGGAGGCACCTTTCAGCCGATCGGGAAATGAATCGGCTAAGAGCGACGATTCTTCCGTTCAGCTGTTGGACCTCCTTCTTGGTGTTCGGATGACGCATGTCGAGGATTGCCTTTATCTTCTCAGGGTTGGCCTCGATCCCTCTCTGAGAAATGAGGAATCCGAGGAACTTTCCTGAGGTCACCCCGAAAGCACATTTGGTCGGGTTGAGCTTCACTCGGTGTCGTCGAAGGGTGCAGAAGGTCTCCTCGAGATCCTGAACATGGTCCGGGATCCGCGTGCTCTTTACCAGCATGTCGTCCATGTACACCTCCATGTTACGCCCGATCTGATCTTTGAAGACCTTATTGATGAGTCGCTGGTAGGTGGCGCCGGCGTTCTTCAATCCGAAGGGCATCACCCGATAACAGTAGAGGCCCTTGGGAGTTACGAACGCGGTGTGCTCCTCGTCTTCAGGCACCATCCGGATCTGGTTGTACCCGGCGAAGGCATCCATGAAGCTGAGCAGTCGAAATCCGGACGTCGCATCCACTAGTTGGTCGATCTTCGGAAGTGGAAAGCTATCTTTTGGGCAGGCTCTGTTGAGGTCGGTATAGTCGATGCAGATCCTCCACTTCTCGTTGGCTTTCTTGACCATGACAACGTTGGCGAGCCAATCGGGATACGTGGATTCTCGGATGAAGCCTGCTTCGAGTAGCTTGTCCACTTCTTCGTCGATGGCCTTCTGCCTCTCTGGGGCGAAGGACCTTTTCCTTTGTCTCACCGGCTTCATCGTCGGGTCGATGTTGAGTTGATGAGTTATTGTTTCTGGAGGGATGCCCGACATATCTGCTGCCGACCAAGCGAATATGTCGGCATTGGCCGTCAGCAGCTCCGCCAGTCGGTGACGTTCGGTGTCGGGCAATTGAGACCCGACCCAAACTTTTCTGTCGGAATTTTCTCCAATCGGGATTGCCTCGAGCCGCTCGACGGGCGAACCCCGTTCTTCCTCCTCCCTTTGGTCCAGTTTGTCGATTGTCAGAGGATCCTTCATCCCGTCGCTTTGGGCGGAGATTTGGAAGCATCGACGAGCGAGCTGCTGATCTCCGTGCATCTCCCCGACTCCGTTCTTGGTCGGGAATCGAATAAGGAGATGGTACGTCGAGACGATCGCCTTGAGGGCGTTCAACCCGGGTCGTCCGAGTATGGCGTTGTAGGCCGAAGGAACTTGGACGACCGCGAAAGTGAGGGAGACCGTGCTTTGCCGTGGTTCGGCGCCGACCGTCACGGGCAGAGTGATTTCTCCCTCTGTCGTGACGGCATCTCCGACAAAGCCGATCAATGACATGGAGACCCTCTTGAGTCGGTCAGTTGACAGTCGCATTCGGGAGAAGATCGAGTAAAACAAAATATTTGTCGAACTTCCATTATCAACAAAAATTCGTTTTACATCATAATTGGCTATTGTCGCCGATACAACAACAGCATCGTCGTGGGGAGTCTGGATGCCCCGAACGTCGTCTTCGGTGAAGGTGATTCCGTCGTCCGGGCGTGGCCTTTTCGTCGGCTCCCCTCCTGTAGGCATCACCGGGCTCAGCCGCTTGGAGATCATGCTGATGACCCCAGCCGTCGGCTGGTTAGTCGGCGCCTCTTCAGTCGGCTGGGGGCGTCGATCGGCAATCGGTTGGGTCGGCGGACCCTTCCGGAATTTGCCGAGGTACCCCCGGCGGATGAGATTTTCGATCTCGTCCTTCAACTGGATGCACCGCTCGGTGTCGTGGCCGTGGCTCTGATGGAACCGGCAGTACTTCCGACGGTCGAGGCCCTTTGCCTTCAAAGGCGGAGGCCGTCGCAGGTATTCCTCTTCCTCGATCTCCATCAGGATCTGCGCACGGGGAGCGGAGAGAGGAGTGTAGGAGTCATACCTGGGACGCACCGGCCTCGGAGTCTGCTGCCGAGGTGGCTTTTGGATCCGTCGGGGTGGAGAAAGCCGACTATCGGTCGGGGGCCGACTTGGTTCGGCGGGCTCCCGACCTTTTCTCCGCTTCTCCTTCGGGCCTCTGGGCTCGGCCAAGCGTCGGTCGGACGCCCCTTCGTCCGTGCGCATATACTTGTATGCGCGCTCCAGTAGCTCGGCATATGTTCGGGGGAGGGTCTTGTCCAGAGAATAAGTGAATCGGGACGCCCTCAGGCCCCGCTTTATGGCTGAGACAGCCATGTCTTCGTTGAGGTCCCGAACCTCGAGCGTGGCCGCATTGAATCGCGCCACGAAGTTTCGGAGCGTCTCGTTTTCCCCCTGCTTGAGGGAGAAAAAGCTGTCCAACGTTCGCGGTGGCTTTCGGCTGGTGCTGAAATGGGCCACGAACGAGTGCTCGAGCTGTCCGAAGGAATGGATACTTCCCGATCGGAGACCGGAGTACCAGGCCCTGGCAGCCTTGCGGAGTGTGGCGGAGAAGTCGATGCAAAAAAGAGCGTCGGTTGCCCCTTGAATCGTCATGAGAGCTTTATAGCTCTCGAGGTGGTCGACTGGGTCGGTGGAGCCGTCGTATGGCTCCACGTGCGGCATCTTGAACCGACTGGGAATCGGTTCGTCGAGGATCAGTCGGGAGAGTGGTTGGGCGGTCTGGAAGTCGACGTCGTTCGAAGACCTCTGACCGTCCGTCTGCAGTTGGGCGAGTCGGCGGTCGATTTCCTCGAACCGTCGCTCGTAGTCGTCCGCTCGTCGACGCTGGGAGACCCCAGGGGTGGAGCCTCCGGAAGATTCTGAAAAGGAGGCCGACGGTGTGCACGACCGCTTCTCCTTCCTTGCCCGTTCCAACGGGGAGGGAGAGGGCCGCTGGGACTGTTGGTCATCGCGCCGTGGTCGTCCCTCCTCCTCTCCGTGGGAGCGCTGTTGAGGGCGCTCACGTGGAGGCAACAGGGATCGGCGCGGTCGTCGGCGGCTGCTCCTGGAAGGCATGGGTCGGGCAGCCGGCTGCTGCTGGAGGCTCTTGACCGCGTCGGTCAGTACGGTCATCTGCCGTACAATGGCCGCGATCTGGGCCTCCGTGGTCACTGCGGGGCGCGGAGAACTGGGCTCCACCGCGGGTGATGGCGGGGAGGCCTCTTCCCGGTGGGAAGAGCGCCTCGCCGACCCAGTGACTCTCGATCGTTGAGCTCTTGTCTTTGTCATGCTGTCCCCCTACCTGGCGCGCCAATCTGTTGCGGCCAATCGTCTCGTCGCCCGATCGTCGGGAAGCGTGCACCTGCAAAAGGAAGTCCGCACTGACCGGAGGCGGCTCCGGCGGGGACCCTCCGACAGTCAAGTCAGAGAGGTGACTGGGCAACAGTGAAATGCAGACAGAGAGCTCAATCGAGAGAGAGAGAGGGAGAGAGAGGGGCGAGCCTACGTTTTTGGGAGAGACGGAGCGGATCCCTCTTTTGCACTGTTGCCTTTCCCGGTATATATAGTGAAGTTAGGTATGGCGCCGTCATTAATGGTGCGGACAAGTGAGGAACTGTCAACTCACTGTGGGCTGTCAGAGCCGCCGTGAAAACGTCATGTCGCCGTGCGGCCGTCCAATCACCAGGGTTGACCCGGCTCCCGGCGGGATAATGCCCCTAGGTAACTGCGCCGCATGTCCGTGTCAGAGCTGACAACGTCTGGCGGCTGTACGGTGGTTGGAGGAGCCGACCGACCTAAAGTCGGTAGCCAGCCGAGTGGTGTCGGT